>NC_091065.1:59037176-59340206 GCF_000393655.2 Nicotiana sylvestris
TGCCGTGGCTTGACTAGCATCTATACATCTCAGTAATCCCAAATCTGGGGTTCTTTTGTACAACACTCCTCCACTGAGGAAGAATCCATTTGCCAATCGCCGAATGGCTCTCTTTTGATCTCCGGTGGCCTGTTCCGGGTATATCCCCATCCTGAGGTATTCCTTGACATCATAAAACCATGGTTCGCCATCCCTTTCTTCCTCTATCATGTTGCAATAAGCATGCTGATCACGAACCTGAATATGCAATGGGTCAACATGAATTTTGTCTGGGTGATGCAACATCGATGCCAAAGTGGCCAAAGCATCGGCAACCTCATTATGAACTCTTGGGATGTGTCTGAACTCCACTGATCGAAATCGCTTGCTCAGATCGTGCAAATATTATCGATATGGTATGAGCTTCAAATCCCTTGTTTCCCATTCACCCTGAATCTGATGCACCAGGTGGTCTGAGTCTCCCAAGACCAAGATGTCCTAGACATCCATGTCTGCAGCTAACCGTAAGCCCAGAATGCATGCCTCATACTCAGCCATGTTGTTAGTACAATAGAAACGTTGCTGAGCCATAACAGGATAATGGTGTCCTATTTCAGAAATAAGCACCGCTCCTATTCCAACTCTTTTTGCATTTGCGGCTCCATCAAAGAAGAGCTTCCAACCTGGTTCCTCAGATAATTTCAACTCATCTATATGCATCACTTCTTCATCAGGAAAATACGTCCTCAATGGCTTGTACTCTTCATCAACAGGATTCTCAGCCAAGTGATCTGCCAATGCTTGGGCCTTCATGGCCGCCCTCGTCACATAGATGATGTCGAATTCTGTGAGTAATATCTGCCATTTCGTCAATCTCCCTGTAGGCATAGGCTTCTGGAAAATATACTTCAGTGGATCCAAGCGTGAAATGAGATAAATAGTATATGATGACAGATAATACTACAATTTCTGGGCCACCCAAGTTAGGGCGCAACATGTCTTCTCAAGTTGAGTGTACTTAACCTCATATACTATAAACTTCTTGCTGAGATAATAGATAGCTTGCTTCTTCCTTCCTGTAATGTCGTGTTGCCCCAGTACGCAGCCAAACGAATTCTCCAGGACCGTTAGATAAAGGATTAACGGTCTTCCCGGCTCAGGTGGAACCAACACAAGTGGATTTGATAAATATCCCTTGATTTGGTTAAATGCTTCCTGGCATTCTGCCGTCCATTCTATCGTAGCATCTTTCTTCAGTAGCCAAAAAATGGGTTCACAAGTTGCTGTGAGTTGAGCAATAAACCTGCTGATATAATTCAACCTTCCCAACAGACTCATTACTTTCGTCTTGTTCTTCGGCGGTGGCAAATCTTGGATGGATTTAATCTTTGATGGGTCCAACTCAATGCCTCGCCGACTGACGATGAATCCCAACAGCTTTCCAGATGGAACACCAAATGCACATTTGGCCGGGTTGAGCTTAATATCGTACCTTCGAAGTCTTTGGAAAAACTTCCTTAGGTCTGCTACGTGGTCTTCTTGATGCTTGGATTTTATGATCACATCGTCCATGTATACCTCAATCTCTTTGTGTATCATGTCATGAAACACAGTAATCATTGCTCTCATGTACGTTGCCCCAGCATTCTTCAAACCAAATGGCATTACCCGGTAGCAATAAGTCCCCCACGGCGTAATAAATGCCGTTTTTTCCGCATCTTCTTCATTCATCAGAATTTGATGATACCCAGCATAGCAATCTACAAAAGACCCGTTCTCACGTCCGGCACAATTATCGATCAAGATATGGATGTTGGGCAATGGAAAGTTATCCTTGGGGCTTGCCCTGTTCAAATTGCGGTAATCGACACACACTCTGAGCTTCCCATCTTTCTTCGGCACTAGCACCACATTAGCCAACCAATCAGGATATCGGGTGACCCGAATAACCTTTGCTTGCAACTGCTTGGTTACTTCCTCTTTAATCTTCACACTCATGTCTGTTTTGAACTTCCTCAATTTCTGCTTGACGGGAGGACACGCCGGGTCAGTGGGCAGCTTGTGAACCACTAAATCTGTGCTTAACCCTGGCATGTCATCATACGACCATGCAAAAACTTCTTTGAACTCAATAAGTGCTTTTATTAGTTCCTCCCGGATATTCGGTGCAATGTGGATGCTTATTTTAGTTTCTCTGGTATCATCTGCATCCCCTAAATTGATGGCTTCTGTGTCATTTATGTTGGGCTTGGATTTCTCTTCAAACCGGCTTAACTCTCTGTTTATCTCTTCGAAGGCTTCATCCTTATCGTATTCTGATTCATTATCATAATCGACCCCTTGTATAATTAGTTCGGAATCAGATTGATTTTTTAGACTGGGCTGAAGATTCGTTGTACATGCCATGTCATTAGAACCAATATAAAGAGAACTGTTCAGAAAGAGAAAAGAAGAAAACAAAGTTAAAACAAAATAAGAAAAGAAAAGCTTTCACTTTATTAAAATACGGGATAACAGAGTTTCACACTTTGCCGAATACAAAACAAAACTGGATTACAACCCTGGAATAATCCAAAAACAAGAAAGAAAAATCAGAGCCCACTACCAAGACTCCCTCCGAGTAAGAAGGGGAGTAGCCATCCAATTGTTGATATTGGCCCTAGGCCCCACAAACTGCACATCCGCCTTGCTGGACCCCTCCCCAACTTCTACCACTGCCTTTCCACTAGTCGGCTTTTCGTTTGGACTGGCACGAATCATCATTACCGTTTGTGAGGGTTTCTTGGGATCCCCTCCTTTGTGCATTAGTTCGATC
Organism: Nicotiana sylvestris; assembly: GCF_000393655.2. NCBI lineage: Eukaryota > Viridiplantae > Streptophyta > Magnoliopsida > Solanales > Solanaceae > Nicotiana > Nicotiana sylvestris. Next base: position 59,039,971 of record NC_091065.1, read on the forward strand.
ATGTGGGCCTCATGGTGCACTGGCAACGGGTTCTCATTGATGTTGGGTGCCTCTGGTGCCTGAACCTCGATCCTATTTGTGTCAATAAGATCTTGTACGACAGTCTTCAACTTCCAACACTTCTCAGTATCATGCCCGGGAGCCCCCGAACAATATTCACAGCTTACCGAGTGGTCCAGATTTTTGGGAAGGGGATTTGGCAATTTGGGCTCAACAGGACTCAATAGGCCTAATTGCCTCAATTTGTGGAACAAAGTAGTATATGTTTCTCCCAGCGGAGTGAATGTTCTCTGCCTGTGTACCCTTTCATTCCGGAAAGCCTGATTTTCTCGGAAGCCTGGCCCTGAAGGATTCCTGTAGGCTCTTGGTGGTGGATATGTGCTTTGCGGAGGTGGGTATGTGCTTTGTGGAGGTGGATATGTATTCTGGGGAAACGACGCACGCCATTGTGGGCGAGCCGGAGGCTGGGTGTAAGTTTGGGCGTGATGGACGGAGAAATGTGGCTCTTGTGGTGGATAATAGGGCTGTGGAGGGCCGTATGGAATGTGTGGGTAATTTGAGTGATGGGGTTTAGGTTGGTAGTGAGGGGGGGGGGACCTCTAGATCTGGACCAAGTACCTGCCTCGACTGTTGCGACATCTTCCCTTTTCTTCTTTCCGAGCGCACCTACCGTGCCGCTCTAGATGGCCTGAGTGGTTGCTTTAATCGCCGAATAGCTCAGGATTTTGTTGGACTTAAGTCCCTCTTCAATCATACCACCCAGTTTCACTACTTCGTTGAAAGATTTGCCAACTGACGTCACCAGGTGACCGAAGTAAGTTAGCTCCAGAGTCTGCAGAAAGTAGTCCACCATCTCCCCCTCTCTCATCGGAGGATCAACCCGTGCTGCCTGTTCTCTACAGCGGAACCCAAATTCTCGGAAGCTTTCCCCCGGCTTCTTCTCAAGTTTCAGCAATGTGAGACGGTCAGGGACGATCTCAAGGTTATACTGGAAGTGACCTGCAAATGCTTGGGCTAGATCGTCCCAGGTATACCACCTGCTAGGATCCTGCCTTGTGTACCATTCCAGTGCGGACCCGCTTAAACTTTGACCAAAATAAGCTATCAGCAGCTCATCCTTTCCACCTGCCCCTCTCATCTTACTACAGAAACCTCGTAGATGTGCCATGGGATCACCATGTCCCTCATATAGATCGAACTTTGGCTTCTTAAAACCTGCCGACAATTGAACATCGGGGAATGGGCACAGATCTTTGTAGGCCACACTGACTTGGTTGCCTAACCCATGGATATTCCTGAAGGATTGCTCCAGGATTTTAAACTTCTGAAGCACTTCGTCTTGCTATGGGCTCTTAGCCGGCTTTTCAGTCTCTACCGGGAGCTCGAAGTGAGTATTATAAGTATGAGGCTCGGGTGCTTTGAAGGTTGGTTCAAGGGGGTAATACTGGTTATCGTGAGCCTGAAACAATGGCTCGCTGGATGATCTTTGCAGTGTGGCTGGTGGGGGTGCCACGAAAATAGGAACATTTGGTGGATGAGGGTTCTGATTGGGTTGTGAAGCTTGGGGATCATAGGCATTTCTTCCCTGATAGTATTGGTGACTGGGGAAGCTTGTCGAAGGGCCGGGGGAGGGTATTCCGGCGTGTGTCCTGGTGGGAGAGTGGGAATAACGGGAGGGTTAGGCACTTTTTGCACCCTAGCTAAGGCCAGTTGCATTTCTTTCATCTCCTGTCTCATCTTATCCATTTCCTCCTTCAGCATTTGATTCTCCGTCCTTTCATCCTCGACACTTTGGTCTGAACTAGTCATGCTTTTTAGTACGGGCCCTTTGGATCTTGTTTGGTAATGGTAATCTGCTAGAACGTTCTAACAAACTAACTGGTTCGAAATTTCTGGATAAACAACAAACTTGTTAGCGTTAGAGTTTAACACATATTGCAATTTCACGTTGGGGATGCAATGTTCCTAGGCAGTTTAACCATTTCTAACATGTCTTTGCTTCGACCGCATGCATCATTCCGGTTTACTTTGTTTGTGCCTTGTTTAATTGTTTCCGAAACTTTCTTTATCTCTTTTTTTATTTTCTTTCTTTTCTTCTTTTCTCCTTTTCTCTTTTTTTTCCTTCTTTTCTCTTTTTCTTTTTAGTGGTGGTCGAATCTTATGTGGATTGCCTACGTATCATGTCCCCGCATGAATCAGACCGGGCGTAGTTCTGCCACAAGTGCGGAAAATAAAGACACCATTTTTGGATTTTTCAACCTTTACTAGCAAAACGTTTTATTACAAGGCAAAACATTTTTGAAAGGAAATTGACAGACTTGATATAAACTACAGACTTTATGCCAAAAAGGGAAATACAAACTCCGACGGACAACAGACTCTGAAGACAAGGAAAATACAGACTCAAACTATGAATATTTCCGAGTTTTGAATTTTGGCGCCCGCGGGGCGTCGTTCGGCCTCGCTGCGGGTTTTGGTGCAAGGCCCCTTTGCAGATCTTTCAAATCTTCCATGATCTGGTGGACATAAATCATTATTGAAACAAAGAAGGTGGCCCTTCACCACCTAAATCATCCCACCATAGCCGCAACTTGAAAGGGATTTTAGTCATTATTGAAAAATGTTCATTTTGCATCGTGCTCATCCTGCACATTTATTAAGGTGATTAAGAAATAAAATTTATTTGACTCAACAAATTGACTATTTTTAATTTTTCACAGATTAAAAGGAAGATCCGGCTCCGCACACGGCTTTTCAGCACTTCGGGAATGAAGATTTTAAAGCTAGGTGAGTCAACCGGTCAAAAATCCAAAAATAACTAAAAGTGGTCGTTTATGCAAAGTCAGCCTTCCGGCGTCCCTTTCTGGAACATTCGGCTATTCTTGCCAAAAACGGCATCACCCGACTCATTTATGTTGACAATTAAAATTTGATATTTTTGGCTATCTTTGTAAAAGGGGAGGTTGGACCTGATGAGGGTTGCCTACGTATCCCGCACCCTGTGAGAATCAAACCGACGTAGTTCGGGTCGATAAAACAAACTCTTTTTTTGAAAAACAGACTCTTTTCATTGGCAAATAAAACTATATACATTTTTTTTCTTCAAAAAACAGGAGATTAACTCTCCTTAACCCTCATACTGCTATTTCGCTTTCCTTAAAAAGTCGGTCAGCATGCAAGTCCGAAGCAAATAAATGCACAAGTAGAAGCAAGTAAGATGCATCAGGATGGTCATTTTTATTTTTTGGTACACCTGTCCTAGACAGACCCAACCCCTGTGTTGAGCCTCCAAAGTCAAATGCACGTGATGCAAACAAACGTTCCTACTAGGGATCCGGCATGAAGCTGAGTTATTCTAGGTTCATAACCTGGGTATTGGTTCTAGACTGTGTACCCGAGCGTACAACTCGAGTCGAGGAGGGGGCTACGTACCGGGAACCAAAAGGCCATCCGGCTTAGTAACTTGTTCGGCCTCTTTCTTATTTCAGGTATTAACACTAACAGAATAGGGAGTCTCGACCAGCAAGCTCATCCCCGGAGGTAAGAAGAGAAGGGTTTCGACACAGTTTATATACAGTTCAGATAATATCAAAGCGGTAAAAGCATCATTTAGCACATTAAGCCCAAACATGTAAAAATCACATAAAACCGAATATAACAATTTATCTAAGCTCGAATTCTTGAACCCTGAACCAGAGATTCTGGGTTATCGATCCCCAACAGAGTCGCCAGAGCTGTCACACCTCCTTTTTCAGCTACACCCCGCAAAGGGACGTAAAAGGGAGTTTTTCCAATTAAAGGATAATCGAAACGGGATTTTATTTAAAGATTCAGAGTCGCCACTTGTGAGATTTGTGGTGTCCCAAGTCACCGGTTGAATCCCGAATCGAGGAAAAGAATGACTCTGTTTAACAGTCTGCGCGCCAGAAATCCGGATAAGGAATTCTGTTAACCCGGGAGAAGGTGTTAGGCATTCCCGAGTTCCGTGGTTCTAGCACGGTCGCTCTACTGTCATATTCGGCTTAATTATCTAATTTTATACAATTATGAACCTATGTGCAAATTTTAACTGTTTACCGCTTTTGTTATTATTTATTCGAAGAATTGCAACGTCGTGAGAATGCATCTCGAATTGCGCCAAATAAATGTACCCGCAATTTTCGCTACGTTCCAACTTCGTTGAGATTTGGATTTGGGTCACATAAATGTGCACCCGAGTTTAGGAAGATAACATTATTAAATTCGCGCCTAAAGATACTAATGCGTTGTTATTTTGAGAAAAGCCATAAAGTTCGCTATGCGGCCTGTCTCGAAATCTAAGAGTTTGAAATAACTGTCCGTTGAGGGCCCCGCAGTTTGTGTATTCTTGTTTGTCGAGGCTCATCTCATTCATGGTTTTTTTAAAAAGGAATTTGCAACGTCATGGAAATGCATCTCGAACCACGTCACAATCAATATACCCGTGATTAACGACACATTTCGATTTCATTGAGATTTGGATTTGGATCACATAAATGTGCACCCGAGTTTAAGAAAGTAAATTATTAAAAGTACGCGCCTAACAGTGACTAACGCGTTATTACTTTTGGGAAAAAGGCCGTGAAATTCGCTAAATGACCGATCCCGAGTTCTAAGTAATTAATATATATACAATCGTGAGGGTCCCGCAATCGTTGAGTTTTACTAGGCGAGGCTCATCTCGTTTATTTGAAAGGACAATCCTAAAGTGACTACATTTTTTTTCTCTTATTTATCTTTAAAGGAATTTGAAATCCTACTCAATCAACTTAATTCGCAAAGTCCGGTACAGTAAGGTTTGTTATAACTGGGGTTCATGGGCGCATGAGTTCAAATCATTCAACGGATTTGGGCCTTTCTACAGTCCATGTAAGGAATCAGTACAAACGCCAGCTTGGGCCCAAATGTGAGCCCAATTAAACAACGGCTGAGGGCAAGGCCCCAAGTCAAAACATCAGTTGCATGAATAAAACGCGAATATTACTCCTACTCATTCTACTGTTCGTTATTTACATATAGGAAGTGGCTTATATCATGCATCAAGTCCAATTGGGTTTAACACTACCTTTATTAACGCCAATCCGGGCAACCAGTACCCTTAATCTGAAATACATGTTCCTGCTTCAAAACTAGTGAGCCATTACCAATTGTTTTGAGAAATCTGTGATTACTTAATAGCAGAACAACACAATCAGAAATGCTAAAATCATAATTAACGCCTACTACTGGTGCTATCTAACAATGCTAGTCACATTTACAATCTTCTCTTCTTTTCAATTGCTGCAGTGATATCTGAATTATCAAATGGTGTGCAAGCTAAATACTCAGAACTAATAGAACCTAATCTAACAACTATAGCTTCCAATTGGTTTTAACAGTCCATTAAGCTCGTTCTTAACTACTGGGATCTATATACTACATCAGTGACTGAATAATTTAAATACATCAATCATATAGAAACCAAAACAAAATTTCAACTCTTCACGTATATTCGAACTCCATGTTTTTAGCTTACAAATGCCAGAGTTACAGTTGTGTACCTGGTATTGGAATACAAGAAGAAGAAGAAAAGGATCAGCAGCAGCAGTAGCAAGACAATACAGCAGAACGACACCAGTAACCAATATCTAGTATCAACTCAAGAAAACCAGTTGAAAAAAAAATTCCCAGCAATACCAACAGCAACACAAACACCCAGTAATTGAACAAACTGAGCTCGGATAAGGTCAGAAGTAGAATCAATGGACTGCCAAATAGATTCGACAATCAAAAGGGCAAGAACCAGTGCTTGGAATCTATATTCTGCTTAGAACTCAATGGAACAATATCTTTTCTCTTAAACTCTCTCTTAGAACTAATTCAAAACTCAAAATGTTCCTCTCAGATTACTTTTTCCTCTCTTCAGATTTCCCTCCAGATTTTCAGAAAATCCTCTTATCCTCTCCCAAAACTCAGCCCCCTCTTCTGTCTATAAATGACTCTATTTATATCCAAACACTAACCCTGCCCCCTCTACCTTATCAGATTTTCTGCCCATCATCTTTCCTTACAGCCCATTATCAAGTGTTTTGTTCCCCACTACACTTGTCTTTTCTTTATTCAAATTCAAATAGGTATGGACACCTATTTCTTAATCCATTTTTTTTAAACCTTTCCCCCACCGTTATGTCTTGTTCCCCATTAGCACTAAACAATTGTATTAGTTTAATGGTATTTTAATACTTAGTGGACAGAACACTCAAACTACCCATTTCTTTCTGTTATCAATTCCCAAATTACCCCTGAAACCCCTTTATATTACTCCCCCTAATACAATCTATTCATCCGTATTAAAACCTTTTAACTCTAAAATCTGTTCAAACTAACAATGATTTAAAACTAAATCTGACTAACAGCTATAACCAATTCTCCTAACAACTGAATGACTAAGGTTGAGTTCCCATTGAAACCCATGGACTGAATTTAAATCACAACACAGAACTCAACAGAATCATTATAACTGAAACTGAAAATTGAATCAAAATGAACATGAATGCAGGTTCATTGTCAGCCTATTGACAATGCCCTGATGCTAAGTGTCCACAGATCAAACATACACAACAACCATTTGACGAACTTATTGGTTTACAAACAAGAACGAATTAATCGACGAAAACTAATTAACCGATTGCCTGCAACAATTGACATTAATCAATCCGAAATAGATAATCAGGCAATTCAAGCAGCATTGACAAGAACAAGTATTTGCAATAAAACTTAACTAATCGACGAAACTTATTTGAACCGATTACACAGCCTATAATTATACACAACAAAGAACAGAAACAAATAACAAAACATGAAAAATAAACAATGAAACAGAAGAAATACCTCCGAACTCAGACCTATCTCTCACTCGTTTGAAGTTTTAACTTGATTCTGAAGCCGAAAAGGACCTTAATCGAGTGCTCTCGACTGAGAACACACGACTAAGGTCGATTACGACCTCAGTTTTCTACTGCGTATCACTCCCTTAACATGGTTCTTTTAGGGTCCATCAAATGCAAGCTTCACTTCTGATTTGAGAGTCAACCAGTTTCGAAGGGATTCGAGGGAAATGGGCATCGGATTTGTGGTGAGGGAGTCAAGGAAGCTACTGTGTGTTGGGTTAAGGATGGTTTGGAGGTGGCCCCGCCACCAGGGGATCTTGTGGCAGCGCTAGGGTTCCTGGCTCAAAATCAACGTTCGAGTGACTGGGGCTAGATTTGAAGGAAGGGGAGGGTGGATTTGGAGAGAAGAGTGGTGTAAAGCTGGGGTCGTTCATATGAACTATGGTTAGGGATAGGGATCTTCGATCGAATATTCGAGAGGTTGTAGGATGATTCGAAGGATAAGGGTTATGGATCTGGAGTGGGGAGGTCGAGGGGAATCAGTGGTGTAAAGTTGGGGTCGTTTGGACCACCGGAACCGCCGTGAGGCGATTTCCGGTGGGCGGTGCACGTTGGCAAGAGGCAGGGGTATGTTTGGTCTCTGAAACTCAGAGACGAAGAGGTGAAGGGGCATGGCGTTGGGGGGGGGGCTGGGTAGGATTTTAGGAATATATACGGTGTGAGAGATTTAATCCTGGCCGTTAGATCAATTAAGATCAACGGCTAAGATCAAGGAACTAATCCAATACGGTTTCGTTTGGTTTAGTGTTGGGGTCGGGGTCGATCCGGGTAACGATTCGGGTATGGGGTTACGGGTGAGGGTGGAGTGATCTGGACCGTTGATCAAGTGAGATCAACGACCCAGATTAAGTGTGACAAAAACGACGTCGTTTGGACGGTCGTATTGCCAGCCTAATTGGACCGGGTAAAAAGGGTATTCAGACTGGGCTGTAAGGGGTGGTTTTGGTTTGGGCCTGGTCTAACTAATTCAAAACTGGCCCAGTCCGACTTCTCTTTATTTCTTCCTTTTCTTCTATTTTCTTTTCAATTCCTAATCAACAACTAAAACTCCTAATTATAAAATTGACAATTAGCTAAAACATTAACTCTTAATAATAGCTATCACACGAAGTTAAAGGTAAAATCACACAATTCGGACATTAAATGCAAAGTACATATTTTTTTTGGTGATTTTTCTATTTTTGTAAAACAAACTTGCTTAATTAAATCCTAAATTGTAAAATTAAATCCTAATTTGCAAAACTAAATCCTAAATGCATATGCAACCCATATTTTCTACTTTTCTCATTTAAAGTAGAAACAAACATGCGCAGACAAAAATACAAATAAATCGCAAACAACACAAAACCATTTTGTTTTGAATTTTTTGGAGTAGTTCTCATAGGGAAAAAATCACATGCTCACATGTAGTACAAATTGGAGAATAAAGCGGATAACTTTTCACATACATATTACCCCGCTACAAGTTGTAGTAATAGAAGATATTAAACTTTTCCTTTATTTATAGTCTCAGTATGACTAACCGCTTTCGCGAATACTTTAGAAACTAAATAAGTTTCTTTGAGACTTACTACAACATATTATCTTATTGATAATCAATTTTATTTCTCCAAAATAGTGGTAATTGGCTCTTCCAGAGCTCTCAATTAATTTAGTACTACCACATATTCATCAACATCCATATGGTCATATATCTCTTTCAAGGAGAAAGTTATACCATTATGGTTATGGTCAAAATTATATGCAAGATCTGTTCCTTGCATTACTGTTGTCTTTAAATAATCACATTGCCAAAATATTTTGGCGCACAATAAGTACGTGATCAACGACCATTTATGCCATAATAATGACATTGTTTTCTTATTTCATCTCAAACCTCCTTCTAGAGGTGAGTGTGGTATATATCACTAGCACACTCATATTCTTCCAAGAATGAATATGTATTCATAAATCACATGTTGTCACATTCACATCATGAATGGACCATAATCATCTATATGTTCTTTACAAAATCTCATGTCAAATCGATGACAAATATTACTTTCACATAGTAAAAGATTATTTTGAGAATAGTTATTGTTCTCATTACCACAATAATGACGATTATAATTTCGTCTATTGCCACATCCACATCCATTGATACATTCATAGTAATAATTTTGTCTTCTTTCAGACTTATCACATACTGCTATCACATTTTCTTAAGGGAACGAGAATGAAGCAAATTCAATGGGACGGGTTTTAAATCTTTTGCCCACAATCATACATGAATTTGATCGTGGCAAGGCATAAAATTTTTACCACTTTGGGTGGTTATAATTTCTTTCAAACTCCATTAGAGTTACAATCAAAATTTATCGTTTTTGCTTGTATTTAAAATCAAATTATAGAATGTTAAGAATTTGATAAAGAGAAAAGTAAAATACTTACCTTAAATCCAGAATTTAATCATGAAGGAAGTTCATGAAACAATTAACAATCATTATGCTCAATCCCAAAGCTTCTACTCAATTGGTTAGAGTCTCTTGCTGATAACGTGTTATAAAATAATAAAAGAACAAGAACAATATTGCAGATAAAAGTAGAGAGAGAGGGAAATCTTATAGATATGGGATGAATTACAATGGAATATAACCCTCTATTTATAGGGAGAGGGTGACTTAGCCACCAAGTAATGAACCCTAGAATCTCTCTAAATATTGACATTCACCATAAATAAAATTCTATTTATAACAGACCCCTATTTAAAGGAGGGATTTTCTCGTTCATATACAATATTTGAAATTTATTTATCAATTTTTTTTAATTTTATATATTAATCATTCTAAACAAGAATTGCTTATAATTTATATACAATCAATTATTAATACCTTAAATTGGGGGATTTAATTACACCATTTTCCTTTTTCCTCTCCTCTCCTCTTTCCCTATCGCCGCCAGTCTCTTTAAAATAAAAAACAGAAGGTGAAAGTCTACAGAAGTCAAGTCAATCGGGAAACAAATGTAAGATTTTGGCAGAAAGTCGTGTTTTTAGGCAATCACAAGCGTTTTAAACTTCTTCTTTTTTAAAATTTCTTCTTAATATAGTCTAGGGCTATCTAAGGGAGGGTACTGGGACTTTAAGGATTAAGAGTATGGGGAGGTAAGGGTAGCGTAAGGGAAAGGTTCCTTAAGGGTACTTTTCTTAAGGGTATTTAAGAATATGTTTTTTGTACCTTACCAGTACCTTTACCGGTACTTAAGGGTGTGGTACCAGTACTTAGGGGTAATCTTAAATTAAATAAAAAATAACCATATTTTAAATTAAAAAAAAATCGTTGGGTACTGGTTCGGTACCGATGCGGTACCTTAAATGTACTTACGGTACTAGTACTAAGGGTATTATTTCGGGTACCCTACCATTATCCTTACCCTTCACCCCGAATTCCTCACCCCTACCCATCCCACCGGAGCGGTACGGTCCGGTACCGATACCAATTCAGTCCGATACAGGTATGACTGTTGGTATTTCTGAAGGTATAATATCAGACATAATTAGCATTTCGCATAATCGACATATAAGTTACATTAACAACTAGCTTTTCTCACATAATCAATAGTATATACTAAAAAAGAATTTTATACCACTAATTATATAGTATACAATTTATTTGTAATTTTTATACATTATTTTTACCCAGTTAAAAATAACTACGATATCATACAACTTAAATACAATTTTCATACAAATTTTCACATGTATATATTTTGTATATGATTTGTATATATTTTTATGTGGTGTGTTCTTCTTCTCTGAAATTCCAATCAAAACTTCATCTCTTAATACAATTTATATATACATATCAACAGCTTTATATGAAAGAAAGTATTTATAAATTAAATACAAATTTCATATAAGGATTCATACATCATACAACTATTTTCAACTTTTATATAATATTAAAATAAAAAAATATAACTACAATAGAATACAACTTAAATACAATTTACATTCAATTATAATACAATTTTAATACATCTTCTTCATTTTCGAGTTTCAATCTGAAAATTCATCCAAAATCAATTCTAATCTTTACCAAACACCCTTAAAATTGAGATATAAACTCCAAAGAATATTCTCGATCGTTTCCAATTACACCTAATCAAAATAAGTAACAATTTTAAAAAAATACGAATTTAAAATCAAAGTTTCGAAGATTTTAATGCTTTCAATGGTTGGCGGAGAAACGGACAATGACTGGTTCGACGACGAAAAAATGAAACTAGCATTACAATACTCAAATTGCAACCAAACCAATTATAGTCAGTATCTTATATTGAAGTCGATATTAATCCAACTTCTGAAAGTTGAGATTCAAAGCACACCATTCCGTTTTCGTTTGACCACTTTGCTGTCATTGTTTAAAGCATGCATTTTCCGAAGTGCATGGCTTCATCCAATTGCATATAGGGTAAAACCGATTCATATTAAATAAGTGACATATGGAACTGGGGGCAGACGGAAGATGAAGCGAGTGTAAACCAAGACCGAGGACAACAACTTCGGTTGGCACTGGGAAGATCCCGAAGGGAACATTATCGACGAGAGCAAACGAATATTTATCACCAGATGAAACTTAATGAAGAATATTCCTCAGTATTATATATGCAGTTGTTACAGAGAATTTTGGCATTCATGACCTGCCGTTACATATCTATCAATGGCCCTCATTATTGCCATTTAAGAGGGGCTTGATCCTAGGACCTTGTTCCTTAGGTTTAGCTATAAATAGTGGCTTCAACAACTATTGTAACATATGGAAATTCTGACAAACTTATGCTACACAGTATTTCCAAGTTAAAAAATATTTTATTTTCTGTCTAACATAATTCTTATCGCTACCTTCGGAAGCTTTGCTCCCGAAACCAAGCTATTTGCTATTTTATCTCGATTTCAATGCTAAGTCTTGTATTTTATTTAATTCATTTATTATTTTGGGATCAAATCGATTCGCTTGTCTATAAATCATGCTATAATTCAACTATATTGTTTTATGGGTAAACAGTTTGGCGCCCACCATGGGGCTTAGACAACTGCGTAATTGAGTTGATCCTTGCATCTATTACTAACGCATTTGATTCTTTATTTCATAGAAAAAAATGGCAGCTGATGATGTCAACATCACACACAACATTGAGGCGCAACAGAATCCGCCTCACATGAGTTCGATCAGTGATACCCGCAACGAAGATGATGTAGCAACTCCGGTCCAAGGCGGGCGTTATCCCTGTGTCACGACCCCGGTTCACGCTCCGTGAACCATTGTAATGGCACCTAGTCTTTACGACTAGGTAAGCCTAACAATGCAGAAAATAAACCAATTTGCGGAAGAAATAATAAAAATGAAATAGTGAAATAAAACAGTGTTTAAAAGTACCGCTCGGCATACACAATATCAACTCTCAAAATCTAAATAATTTCCCAAAACTCGGAATCTCATGATCACAAGCCTTTGAATGTCTATAAATATCTAGCTCCAGAATATCTATCCAAAGGAAAAAGGAAAATACAGAAGGGCTAATACTAAAAAGGGGGAGTAGAAAGGGACTCTTCGGTCTGCGGACGTGACAGATATACCTCAGAGTCTCTATAAGCGCCTCATCTCAAGCGTGATGAGTCTGAGTTGAGGTACCTGGATCTGCACATGAAAAACATGCACAAAAAGGGCGTGAGTACACCACGGCGGTACTCAGTAAGTGCCAAGCCTAACCTCGGTCGGGTAGTGACGAGGAAGGTCAAGGCCTTACTGAGATTAAATGAAATATAAAGTGCAACAGTATAAGATAAAGCAATATAGTTGGAAGATAATAATAAGAATCAATACAGGATAATAAGGATAACTATAACTGAAATAGAAGCAGAAACAATCACCAGGAATACCACTCTTCTCAAAGATAATGACCGGGGATCTCTTAGTATCCCGAGGATCTCTTAGTACCCTCAATACATGCCAGGGATCTCTTAATATCCCGAGGATCTCTTGGTATCCTCAATATAAGCTAGGGATCTCTTGATATCCCGAGGATATCTTGGTATCCTCAATATACGAGGGATCTCTCGGTATCCCACACCTCAACTCAAATCATAAATACGTGCAAGGGATCTCCCGGATGCCGTCCCGTAGTCCCAAAGTAAAACATACAGCAACAACACAAGGAATACTCAATTAAGCCAAATTTCGTACCAAGTAAAAAAAGGTAATTCTAACCTAACATGCTTCATATAATACAATTACGACAGTTTAAACAATAAAGCAATTAAGTAAATTAAACATGCTTTTCTAAGCTAATAGCAGATTTAAATTTCAAGTAGAGTAAGCAAGAAAGGAAAACACAATTAAAGCTACTTAAGTGAAAAATAGGATTTTCAATACTTAGCACAAGTATGTACTCGTCAGCTCACGTATAAGGCATTTCAATTACCACAATACCAAATCCTAAGGGGAATGTCCCCCCACACAAGGTTAGGCAAGTCACTTACCTCGAACCAGCTCAAAATCAACCCAAAACCATGCTTTTTCCATGAGTACTCGACTCCAAATGACCCAAATCTATTTAATTCAATTGCATAATGTAAATAACACTTCAAGTAACTGATTCCACAAAGAAATTCTAAGCTAATACGCGAAATTAGGTAAAATGACTCAAATTCCCCTTAGGCCCACGTCTCAGAATCGGGTGAAATTTACATTTTTAGAATCCCCATACTCTCACGAGTCTATACATAATAAGAACACTGAAATCGGAGTTCAATTGACCCCTCAAATACCCATTTTAATGTCTCTTAATCTCAAGCCCTAATTACCCATTTTTCCTAAATTTTTTACCTCTAATTAGGTCCTTAATCACATATAAACGAGTTATGAAGTCAAAAATGTTACCTCCAAGTGATTCCCCTTTGGTTTCCTAAAAAATAACCCTCAAAAACTTCAATCTCCTTCAAAAATAGTGGAAAAATGAAGAAGGGTCGTGGATGGGCTATTTAAATACTGCCCAGATATTCCTTCTTCGCGAAGCGGAAGGCCCTCGCGTTTGCGAAGCACAAATTCACTTGGGCCCAGATTTCTTCATCGCGAACGCGATGCCCAGGTCGCGAACGCGATACAACACTTCGTCCTCCTACGCGAATGCGGGAACACCATCGCGAACGCGTAGGTATAAAACTCCTAGCTTCGTGAACGCGGGAGACACTTCGCGAACGCGAAGCATAAATTCCTCACCAGACCCAACTCCTCTTCGTGAACGCGAGCCCAGTCTCGAACGCAAAGAAGGAAACCAGAACTGACTGCTGAAACATTTTTCTGCAATTTCTAAGTTCCAAAAATGACTCATTGAGCATTCGAAACACACCCGAGGCCCCCGGGACCTCAACCAAACATGCCAACCAATCCTAAAACATCATTCAAACTTGTTCCAATCTTTAGAACGCTCAAAACAATATCAAAACACCAATTTAGCATCGGATTCAAGCCTATGAATTTCAAAAACTCTCAAAATATGCTTTTGATTAAAAAGTCTACCAAACCTCGTCCGAATGACCTGAAATTTTGCACATACGTCACATTCAACACTATGGAGCTACTCCAACTTCCGTAATTCCATTCTGGCCCTTGGATCAAATCTCACTATCGAACCGGAAACTTCAAAAATTTAACTTTCGGCATTTCAAGCCAAAATTAGCTACGGACCTCCAAAATACCATCCGAACACGCTCCTAAACCCGAAATCACCCAATGGAGCTAACGAAACCATCGGAATTCCATTCCGAGGCTGTCTTCATACTGTTTCGACTACGGTCAAGTTTCCAAAACTTAAGATCTCATTTAGGGACTAAGTGTCCCAAAACTCTCCGATCCTAATAATTTCCCCCGGCAACTCAAAATAGTAGAAACAAACATGGGGTAAGAAGTTAATAGGGGATTGGGGCATAAATTCTTAAAATGACCGGCCGGGTCGTTACACCCTGACATGTGTGGGAGACAACTCCTGATAACACTGAGAAAGAGCATGTTGCAGAAATAGTAAGGATTTTGAGGAAGCAACAAAAGGCCACCATGGGCCATCTCTCAAGTCAAGACCAGGCTATGAAGGAGCTAAAGTACGCATTGTCAGGCACCTCCAACAATGCAAATGGAAGATGCCCTATTCCTCCTGGCGCTTCCGTAAATCAAACAGCTCAAAGGGTTGATAACAACACCCTAAGGGGAGAAGTTGGCTTCAACAGAACCGGGAGGATCAACAATGGATCCAATAACAACAACGACAATAATACCTTCCAAACCGAACTCATGAGGTTCATGAGGGAAATGAACGAGCGGATGGATCAGAACGCGAAAGAGTTCCACGTCTGAATGGATCAAATTTTGGGCGCACCACCAGTGTTGAAGGGCTCGGACTCGAAGAAGTACACCCAACTGTCGTTCAAACCAAGCGTATCACCAGAGTTGATTCTGAAGCCGTTCGAGATACTGGACATACCGAAGTATGATGGGACTTCAGACCCACAGGAGCATATCACAACTTATGCAACGACGGTGAAAATTGGCTCAACATGAAATTAAGTCTGTCCTATTGAAGAAATTCAGAGAAACCCTCACGAAAGAGCATTGACATGGTATTCCCTCCTACCCTCGCACTCGATCAATTCCTTTGAAATGCTCGCGGATTCTTTCATCGCGGCCCATACCGAGGCCAGGAAGGTCCAGGCGGGGAAGGCGAACATATTCAGAATTTTGCAAGGAGAGTTCGAATTTCTGCACGAGTTCGTGATTAGGTTCCAGAAAGAGAGGATGCTGTTAACGGCCGTACCACATGAATGGGTAGTTGAGGTATTTAGTAAAGGGTTGAACCTGAGGGAGCTCTGATGCCTCCTGGAAGCTGAAAGAAAGCTTGTTCGAGTTCTAAGGAACCACATAGGCAAATGTCCATAACCGCTACGAATCAACGATAAGGATAGAAGATGATCAGCTCGGGTTTCCGGCATCAACCAAAGGTCTGGATCGAGAAAAGAACAGGGATAAATCAAAAGATGATTTTGATGCAGATCGGTGGTCTTCTAGGGTCGTTTCTTTCCCTATGAGAGGGCCGAAGGACGTAACATCAAGGGATTCTAGTTGGTGGATAGGTTCGCCCTTAATAGAAGGGTTGACCTCTACCAGAACAATAGGTCATTGCAGGACAAGGAGGTATCGAGTTCCCGGGGTTCCACTTATCCTATGCTGTCTGAATATAAATTTAATATCAGCATAATGGAGCTATTATCGATGATGAGAAACATAAAGGAAGTGAGGTTCCAGAGGTCGATGAGATCCGATCCCAACTAGAGAAATTTTAATTTATGGTGCGAATATCATGGGACAAATAGCCACCGAACTGGGGACTGCCGACATCTATGCGAGGAGGTGGGAACACTGTTAAAAAATGGCCATATCAGAGAATTCTTAAGCGATCAGGCTAAGAACAATTATGGCCGTAGCCAAGACAATGCAGAGCCCTCAAAGATAGGGGAAGACCCTCCTCGACAAACTATCAACATAATTTTTAGGGGGAACGAGATCAACAGTGTAACCTTCTCGGCAGCGAGAAAGACATAGGTGTTGATGACTCATCATAGAGACTTCGGGAAGTTGCCGAAGATGACATCTTCACAGAAGAAGACATTGATGGAATCCTTCTACCACACAACGATGCCCTGGTATATTTCTCTTAACGTTCTAGATTTTAAAATTAAACATGTTTTGGTGGACTCAGAAAGTTTAAACAACATCATTCGGTGGAGAGAGCTAGAATAAGAAACATGACTAGAAGCATCATTCCGGCAACAAAACTCCTCACCGGATTCAGCTTACCAAGTGTAACAACTCGAGGGGAGATTTTGCTACCCACGAACATTGAAGGGGTCATGAAGACTACCTTATTTGAAGTGGTAGACGACGACATAGGCTACAACATAATTCTCGGTAGACCATGGTTACATGAGATGAAAGTCGTTCCATCAACATACCACCAAATGCTGAAATTACCCACCCTAGAGGGAATCAAACAAATAAGAGGGATAAATCAGTGGCAAGAGAAATGAACATGGTATCAGTTTCCAAGAGTAAAGGGAAGGAACTCAACACATAGTAATTATAAGAATCGACGCATGTTCTCGAGCCAAGTGAAGATGACAAAAGGGAAGAGTCGTCGGACCCCACCAGGTACCAAGATATTTTTACGTACTGGAAGAGACTGATGCGACCAAATTCATAGTGGAAGAACTCGAACAAGTGAACTTGTTCGAAAAATTCCTAGAGAGAAAATTCCACTTAGGGACAGGCCTCAACCTTGAGCTCAGGACATGATTTATTGATTTTCTTAAAATTAAAGTTGATTGTTTTTGTTACGCCCCGCAATATTACGTCGATATTACGTCCCGCAGTGTTATATTACGACGATGTTGCACCCTGTAGTATTGTACGTTGAAGTTGTCGTAAGGTAATTGACATCAGTCTAAGGGAAAGATTATTTAGAGATTATAAGGATTATACTATTTCAAATGAGTGATGAGAAAATTCGTGAAAGTGAGAGCGGAAGAAAGTCAAAGAAAATGAATTTTCGTCCAAGTTTGGCATGTTGGGGTACAATTCGGGCCGAGCGTTAATACCCCATATTTATGAACTAGTACCGTGCAAGGTACCATATGACCACGGTAGTATAATATATAAAGTATATATGAAGTATTTTAAAAATAAATAAAATTTTAAGTAATTTGTGGTAATTTTTTAAATTATGCGGGTAATTAATTAATTACCGGATAACAGGACATTACCCAATTAACTAATAAGTGGATAAAAAATTAATAAATTATCCCACCACCCCATGCGGCAAGAAGCCACAAAGTTTAAAATGACTAAGTAGTCATTTTGCCAGATGGCTATTAAATAAACTAACCAAGCATGTTTTCTAGTCTTAAAGACTTGTAAAGTATATCCATATTATTTAGTGGGAAAACCTTGAATATCCAAGAATCTGACGTTAGCTTCATTTTAAAAAGTCTTTGGCTTCATTTCATTTCATTGTTTTGAAATCAAAAACGTTAGCTTCATTTTAAAGTCTTTGGCTTCATTTCATTTCATTGTTTTGAAATGAAAAACGTTAAAGAACATAAGCTTTCAGAGGATCCATTTCATTTCAATTTGGCATGGTGAATTTACTTTTATTTCAATTCACCATTCAAATCCAAGCCTATTTCTCATTTGGTTAAAAAAAAAAAAGCAGAACGTCACTTGGTTCAAAAGAACAGAAGCAGTTTCGTCTAAAATTTCAACGAAATCCAAAGCCAAATTTCGTGTGTAAATTTCGCAGAAGCAGATTCGTTCAAATAATTCATGAAATAGGTATGTTAAGGTCCTCCCTTCTTTCTTTTGGCATGGTCCAGATTATACGAAAGAAACGAGCAAATACACGATTTCTATAAATTATTCTATTCATAGAAATAGTAGGGGTGTCTATATTCTTGATTCCCCATGAGAATTATTATTTTCTTCTGTTCATGGGTCTCACAATAATACGCAGTTGGAAAAAATTTATCCGGAAGGAATATTAGATTATTACATATTTTTCATGCATTTCATACATGTGCATTGACCCATGACCAGATGGCGTTATATATGTAAATATATGTATATGGGATATTGGAAAAGGTTACGGCGTTATATACGCACCACCACCTGATCAATTGGTATATGATGATGATATTGCCCACAATGGCTAAAATATGATTCAAACGGCATTATATACGCGTATATATATATGTATTCAAACGACGTTATATACGCGTATATATGTATTTATATATATGTATATGGGATATGGGAAAGGTTATGGCGTTATATACGCACCACCACCTGATCAGCTGGTATACGATGATGATTTTGCCTACAGGGGCCAATATGATATGATGGGATGCCCTCAGAGGCTGATGATGTTATGAAAAATGTACCTATGCACGACTTGACATTCATACGCATATGCATGACGCTAAAAGTAATTTATTATTTACAAAGTTATTCAGACTTACAGGTTGAGTCATGTACTCTATATGTCTTCCATGTCCCTTATGTATTTATTTATGTGCCTTACATACTCGGTACATTATTCGTACTGACGTCCCTTTTGCCCGGGGATGCTGCATTTCATGCCCGCAGGTCCCGATAGATAGGTCGAGAGCCCTCCAAGTAGGCTATCAATTTAGCAGAAGATGTTGGTGCGCTCCATTTGCTTCGGAGTTGCTCGTTTGGTTAGTATGATTTAGACATGTATTATTTGGTATGTCGGGACTCTATCCCAACCTTTATGATATTTACGTATTCTTAGAGGCTTGTAGACATATGTCTTGTAAGTGAAAGATTGTACGGCCTTGTCGGCCTATGTTTTGAGTTTATAAAGGATCATGTTGGACTATTAGGCCCATATGTCATGTGTATATGATGATGTAATAAGAAAGATACGTTACGTTGGTACTCGGTTGAGTAAGGTACCGGGTGCCCATCGCGGCCCATCGGTTTGGGTCGTGACAAAAGTGGTATTAGAGTAGTTCTATCCTAGGGAGTCTACAAGCCATGTCTAGTAGAGTCTTGTTTATGGGTGTGTCGTGCACCACACTTATAAGCAGGAGGCTACAGGGCATTTAGGATTGTCACTCTTTCTTCTTACTCTAGATCGTGTGGTAGAGCTCACTTATAAGAATCCAAGTTCTGAAATTCTATTTTATTCGTAATAAGACGATGCCTACTTCCCGAAAGAAGGTTGTAAAGAGAGATAGTTGTGGAAGAACTGAGTCAAAGGAATTGAATTTTGTATGATGCCTATGATAAGTAAATATGAGGTCTTTAGCAGATCATGGGTGTACTGAAATGGGTAAGCTTCCTGATAAGAAGCCTTAAGGCAAGAATGCCTATCCATCTTTACGGTGAAGGACAATGAGAGATTAAGAAGATAAGTACAAGTTTCGGCAAGTAAAAGGAGCAAGGTGAAAAAGGGTACGAGGTACCTAGTTAATGAAGGTTAACATCGTTTATAATTGAGGCAGAGGAGCATAAGCTTCTTGAGTTATATTTAATAGTAACAGAGGTATATACAATTGGTCACACCCTTTCCAGATATGTCCTATAAGGGTTAACAAAAGTAGTATAAGAAGATATGATGGATGAATTGATTGCGTCAGTTGACATTTCCGTAGGATATTGCAAATGTGCTAATAGATCTCTTTAAGAGACACCTAGATGGTGCACTCTAAAGTAGTGCAGCCAGATATGAGTACTACAAAGACTTGCACTATAAGCCTTGAAGGAATAAATATTACTTTAGTATGGCTCACGTCCCTAGTAAATCGAAAACGTTAAGCAACTTGAAGAGCCACTGGATGGAGCAAAGGAAATCTAAAAGCGAAAGAATGTCGTATTGAAGTTTTCACAAGAAAAGGGATATGAAGAAATATTAGCAGAATAATGAGAAGAGAGATAAGGAAGCATTATGAATAAGGTGTGATACATTGATGAAAACGGTAGAGTGTTACAGAACCTATTGTCAAATGAAGGAAGAGACGAAAGGTGATGAGCCTTAAGACAATAAAAGAATATAGGCCATAAGGTCATATCACCATTTCGAGAAATAAGTTCGCAACTCTAACGCGATTACCAAGAGGAAAATTTAGACACTAGAGTAATAGAAATTAATATGGACTGGTGAACAATATAAACTAAATATAAATTAGGAACTGAGTGATTTGATAATAGGCAGCATCTTGAGAATTTCAGATCATGTTCCGGCAATAATAGGACGGACCACAGAAGGAGATTCATGATAAATTCAGAGAATGGTCATTCAGGGAAACGCTTCCCTAGAGCAAGTAATGTGAGCAAAGTTAAGCTTAAGAGACTGTATGTTCCAGTTACGCTAGGTGTCACCCTCGCGAGTAAGGGAATTTGTCATCCTTGGTACAGGAGGATTGCCGCGAGGCGAGTAAGGATCATTGATGTTGAGAAACAACGCCAAAGATGAAGAGGTAAAACATCTATAGGTAGATCCTTGTGGCTTCAGCTTTTAGTACACCCCTAAAGGGGGGAATATGGAGTGATGTGACATTAAGTCAGAATTAAGTGGTTTTAGTGACTATGGAATGGTAAAGGAAGTAAAGGTTTCTGTCCGAGCTATTATTAATAAATAAGGAGACAATGTGAGACGTAAGTTAAGACAAAGGAAATAACTCAAGAAAGATTATGAAGAATATTGATATGAGAATGGACCAACGAATAGTTAGTAATTGGTCAGGAAAATCCCAGTTATGGCTAAATAGGAGGTTACAGACGAGTCATCAGATCGTGTAAGATAAACGTAGTAGAACCCAACATGGAGAATTCAGCCTCAAAGAATGTCATTATAATACTTGAGATATATTCAAACATGAGTCGGGGTAGTAAAGGTACTGTATGAGTATTATGGGGATAAAAGAAAGTGCCACTAGGAAGGTAGTTAAAATATTAGTTCAGAAGTAACCATACAAGCACAAGGGCATGGAAGTAAGCAACAACAGATGATTATAGGCAAGTAAGGACATCGAAAAGGTCCGTAATAAGCTCACTTTACGAGTGTCAAGGGTTCTCCTTAAGTACTACAATGAAAGATTACCCGAGGAGATAAGAAATAAGGCTTCAATCTAAGCACAATGACCTAAAGAGGAAATAGTCGTGTAATAACAATCTCACAATAACATTGTAAGCATTCTAAAGGAAAGTGGCACCTACCATGGCTAATTAACGGGAAGTAAGAATTAAAAGTAATATTCGAGATCATATGAGTTGTATGAAAACTGTGGCAAGTGTGGGCACTAAGATAAGCTAAGTATGGACGCAACAAGGAGGCAGAATGACCAGAAAAAGTAATAGCTTACATTGAAAGAAAGCTAAGATGGAACATAAGAATTATTCGATCAACGATCCAGAGTTAGTATGTTATGGATACACTCAAGATTCTGGAGCATTATCCAGGCAGCATATTTGTTGACAATCATATAGCCATAGAAAACTCCAGTATAAGTTAAAAGAAAGAACTGAGCCCAGAGCATAGACAAATGATTGAATTGTTAAAAGATTATATCATGGATATTCCATAACGCCCATGAAAGGCTAAGGTAATAACTGATATCATGAGCCACAGATCAGAAGATAGCTTAAGCCTACGTAAAGGCTGATCAGAAGGAAGAGGAAACTAAAGAATTACATCACCCAAGTAAATCAGGAGTCTGATTATTGGACCTAGAAAAATTATAGAAGTTGTGCTTGAGAAAATGACAGAATCACTCTTAATGTCAAATGTTCAAAAGAAATTACACAACAACCGTAATCTATAATGGCTCTATAAGGAAGCCAGTAAGAAAAAGTACCAGCCTCATAAGTAGTCAGTACGAAGCTCCCACCGGATTGTGTATGTACCAGAGGTGCGAGTATTATAATAGAGCTTCAAGTTATGGACGTGAATTACACCTAGGTGGAGGGAAGGTCAGGAAAGAGATAGAAGATACGATGTGAGATTTTAAGGTAAGTAAGGTAAAGGTGAACAAGGTACGAGATACTCAAAAGCAGAAGATCGTAAACAGTCCATACATCGGCTACAAGGCTATAAGCACGGGGATCCTATAACCGAGAATGATAGCGGCATCGCCGGTGGCATGTCTTCCAGCCTATGGTTTCTAAGTACTGAGAGGTCTAGTTACGAGAGTAGAGAAAATTTGGAGATCATGTGATGTCTCGCTTGACGTTCCAGAATAACATAAGGGAATCTATGGTGCAAGCAAGTTGAAGGAAAGTTTATAAATGGATATGTATAGGTCGCCCAAGCTGGAATAAGCAACGAGAGCAAGCTGAGATTTGGTAGCGGGCCTCAGCAATGATAAATTAAAGTAAGAGTTATGGCAGTAAATTCATACGGATGGCTAAACGGACCTATGCGATGAGATATAACAATATTCGTGAATTCAACAAAGTATCAAGCAAAGGAATTCAGCATACCTATAGAGGCCCAAAGAGGCATCATATTAAGCCTTGTATATACAAAGTAAGGCCTAGAGATTGACTAAAAGATAAAAGGAAAAAGGAAAAAGGAAAGATGAATCGCATAAGTGCACTTACAAAGCCAGGGTCATACATGCTGCATGATAGGAGGTAACAACAGTTGCAAGATAGGAAAATTACGACCACAGGTCATGATATGATAAAATCGACTAAAGGGGGGGGAATACCCTAGACTTTTGATTTATTCACAGAGCAACTGCTTAAATGGAAGGAAGAGTATTAAGGAATTCATAAGAGCTATAAGTTACGAAAATGATAAGAGCATCAGTCAACATTCGAGGACGAATGTTCCAAAGGGGGGAATGATGTTATGCCCCGCAATATTACGTCGATATTACATCTCGTAGTGTTATATTATGACGATGTTGCACCCTGTAGTATTGTACGTTGAGGTTGTCATAAGGTAATTGACATCAGTCTAAGGGAAAGATTATTTGGAGATTATAAGGATTATACTATTTCAAATGAGTGATGAGAAAATTCGTGAAAGTGAGAGCGGAAGAAAGTCAAAGAAAATGAATTTTCGTCCAAGTTTGGCATGTTGGGGTACAATTCGGGCCGAGCGTTAATACCCCATATTTATGAACTAGTACCATGCAAGGTACCATATGACCACGGTAGTATAATATATAAAGTATATATGTAGTATTTTAAAAATAAATAAAATTTTAAGTAATTTGTAGTAATTTTTTAAATTATGCGGGTAATTAATTAATTACCAGATAATAGAAAATTACCCAGTTAACTAATATGTGGATAAAAAATTAATAAATATCCCACTACCCCACGCGGCAAGAAGCCACAAAGTTTAAAATGACTAAGTAGTCATTTTGCCAGATGGCTATTAAATAAACTAACCAAGCATGTTATCTAGTCTTAAAGACTTGTAAAGTATATCCATATCATTTAGTGGGAAAGCCTTGAATATCCACGAATCTGACGTTAGCTTCATTATAAAAAGTCTTTGGGTTCATTTCATTTCATTGTTTTGAAATCAAAAACGTTAGCTTCATTTTAAAGTCTTTGGCTTCATTTCATTTCATTGTTTTGAAATGAAAAACGTTAAAGAACATAAGCTTTCAGAGGATCCATTTCATTTCAATTTGGCATGGTGAATTTACTTTCATTTCAATTCACCATTCAAATCCAAGCCTATTTCTCATTTGGTTCAAAAAAAAGCAGAACGTCACTTGGTTCAAAAGAACAGAAGCGGTTTCGTCTAAAATTTCAACGAAATCCAAAGCCAAATTTCGTGTGTAAATTTCGCAGAAGCATATTCGTTCAAATAATTCATGAAATAGGTATGTTAAGGTCCTCCCTTATTTCTTTTGGCATAGTCCAGATTATACGAAAGAAACGAGCAAATACACGGTTTCTATAAATTATTCTATTCATAGAAATAGTAGGGGTGTCTATATTCTTGATTTCCCATGAGAATTATTATTTTCTTCTGTTCATGGATCTCAGAATATATGCAGTTGGAAAAAATTTATCCGGAAGGAATATTGAGATTATTACGTATTTTTTATGCATTTCATACATGTGCATTGACCCATGACCAGATGGCATTATATACGCGTATATATGTAAATATATGTATATGGGATATGAGAAAAGGTTACGACATTATATACGCACCACCACCTAATCAGTTGGTATATGATGATGATATTTCCCACAGTGGCTAAAATATGATTCAAACGGCGTTATATACGCGTATATATGTATGTATTCAAACGGTGTTATATACGCGTATATATGTATGCATATATATGTATATGGGATATGGGAAAGGTTATGGCGTTATATACGCACCACCACCTGATCAGCTGGTATACGATGATGATTTTGCCTACAGTGGCCGATATGATATGATGGGATGCCCTCAGAGGCTGATGATGTTATGAAAAATATACCTATGCACGACATGACATTCATACGCATATGCATGACACTAAAAGTAATTTATTATTTACAAAGTTATTCAGACTTACAGGTTGAGTCATGTACTCTATATGTCTTCCATGTCCCTTATGTATTTATTTATGTGCCTTACATACTCGGTACATTATTCGTACTGACGTCTCTTTTGCCCGGGGATGCTACGTTTCATGCCCGCAGGTCCCGATAGACAGGTCAAGAGCCCTCCAAGTAGGCTATCAGTTCAGCAGAAGATGTTGGTGCGCTCCATTTGCTTCGGAGTTGCTCGTTTGGTTAGTATGATTTAGACATGTATTATTTGGTATGGTGGGACTCTATCCCAACCTTTATGACATTTACGTATTCTTAGAGGCTTGTAGACATATGTCTTGTACGTGAAAGATTGTATAGCCTTGTCGGCCTATGTTTTGAGTTTATAAAGGATCATGTTGGCCTATTAGGCCCATATGTCATGTGTATATGATGATGTAATAAGAAAGATACGTTACATTGGTACTTGGCTGAGTAAGGTACCGGGTGCCCGTTGCGGCCCATCGGTTTGGGTCGTGACAGTTTTGCATGGTCGTGCACAAATATGACAAGTATCCCATTAGAGGTGGACGTGCACAAGCTAAGCATGGACCCAAGTATGCCACCGGTAAGGTAGAAAAAGTGCCCGATAGCCGAGGTCAGAAATAGGTTTGTCAAAAAAGAGGTAACTTGACTACTTGGCATCGGTTCAATCCAGGAGGTAGAGTATCCCTACTGGCTAGCTAATGTAGTTGTTGTTCCGAAAAAGAATAATAAATTTCGAATATGAGTAGATAATAAGGACTTGAATAAGTCGTGCCTGAAAGACTCGTTCCCACTACCAAACATCGATCAAATGATCAACACCACGATCGGGCATGAGTTAATGAGTTTCATTGATAGCGCTTCCTGGTATAATCAAATTAAGATGAACCCGGAGGATCAAGAAAAATCTTTGTTCATCACGAACTTCGGCACAACTCAAAAATGTTGGAGCCACTTATCAGAGGCTCGTGAACAAGATGTTCGAAAAACAAATAGGTAAAACAATGAAAGTGTACATAGATGTCGTGCTGGTCAAGTCTTTGAATGCAGGTGACCATTTAAAACATCTCCAAGAAATGTTTGACATCCTAAGGAAGCACAACATGAAGCTCAACCTCGAAAAATGTGCGTTCGGAGTTAGCTCTGGTAAATTCTTAGGTTTCATGGTATCACAAAGGGATCGAAGTCAACCCTGATAAGATCAAAGCCATCGAGGACATCCCATACCAGCTGACAAGCGCGAAAGGAGTCCAAAGGCTAACTGGAAGATTGGCCGCTCTGAGCAGTTTCAATTCCCGGTCTTCGGAAAAATGTCATCACTTCTTCTCAGTTCTAAAGAAGAAGAACAACTTTGAATAGACTCTAGAATGACAACAAGCTCTGAAAGACCTGAAACGGTATCTATCGAGCCCTCCCTTACTACCAAAATCGGAGGAAGGCAAATAATTGCTAACATACTTAGCGGTCTTGGAGGTAGCTATCACACCTTCTTTTTCTGAAGATAAGGAATTTTTCCAATTAAGGTGATATTATTCGAAATGAGATTATTTATTTAATTAGAGTCGTCACTTGGAATAATTATTATGGTGTCCCACGTCACATGTTTATTTTAAAATCGCAAATTGAGGAAATTGACTCTGTTTAATGTTCGCAAAACACAAAACACCGGGTAACAAATTTTGTCAATCCGATAAAAGGTATTAGGCATTCCTCAATTCCATAGTTTTAGCACGGTCGCTTTAATCATACTTGGGCTTATTACGTATTTTTAGAACCTTATGCATTTTATTATGGCGTTATGGATTTATCTTTGAAACGGATCACGTGTGTGTAAATTCATTTTATTTAGTGCGCTAAAATCATGTCACGCATACGTGTACACAGTTAACAACACATTTATTAATTATTAATATTGGTTGGCAAAAGCCGTGCAAACGCGTACCGTGAATTATTTTTGGGATCATAATTATGTCACACAAATATGTACATAATCATGACAGTAAACTAAAAGTATGCCTAAAGCATTCTACGAATATTCATAAGTTATTTCATTTTCCAACGTTTAGGGCTATTTTTGAAAAATCTTGGATTATGGCTAAACATGGCAGCCATGAGTTTATGGTTTGAATTGTTGAGAATAATAATAGAACTGGACAAAAGGAATGTCACGACCCGGTTCACCCTCCGTGAACCATCATGACGGCACCTAGTCTCTACGACTAGATAAGCCTAAAATGCGGAAAATAAACCAAACTTAAAGAAGAAAAGAAAGCAATTTAAAACAGAAATAGAGTAATAAAACACTATTTAAAAGTGCCGCTCGGCATACACAATATTTAACTCTCAAAACCAATATATATGCCTAAACCCGGAAACCCATGAATCACAAGCTAAGGATACTACATAGTACTCTAACTCCAAATAGTCTAAAACAAGGTAAATACAGAAGGGCTGTAACTACAAGAGAGAATGGAGAGAGACTCTTCGGTCTGTGGACGCGACAGATATACCTCGAAGCCTCCGAAGGGTCGCCTCCCCTCAAGGATGGTAAGACTGAGTCAAGATACCTGGATTTGCAGATGAGAAACATGCACAGAAAGGGCATGAGTACACCACAACGGTAATCAATAAGTGCCAAGCCTAACCTCGGTCGGGTAGTGACGAGGAAGGTCAGGGCATTACTGAGGTTAAATTAAATATAAAGTTCAACCGTGTAGAATAGAACAATATAAATAAGTACATCAATAAAAGTAACACAAGATATAAGGGGCAACAACAACTATTACAGAGACAAGGTAAACACAGAAAGAAATACGATTCAACACCAAAATAATTATCGGGGATCTTCCAGGATACCGTCCTGTAGTCCCAAATATACATATCCAATGAATCTCCCGGGATCCCATCCCCGTAGTCCAACTCATAGTGCACGGGGATCTACCGGAATCCCGTTCCGTAGTCCCAAATGTAAATACCCAGTACTGGGAAAATCTACCGTGTGCAGTCCTGTAGTTCCATATAACTGTGCAGAGGGATCTACCGGAATCCCACATCCGTAGTCCCAAATAAACAGACAAGGGGGAGCTGCCGGAATCCCACATCCGTAGTGCCAAATAAACAGGCAAGGGGGAGCTACCGGAATCCCACATCCGTAGTCCCAATATAAATACACAACAACAATAGGAAAATATTCAACAAATGTCAATTTCATATTAAGGCAAATAAGTAATTCTAGTCTAGCATGCTGCACAGAATTCAGGTAAAGCAGTTTGAACAAATAAAGCAATTAAATCACTTAGGCATGCTTTCCTACACTAACAACAGGCTTAAAGTGCAAGTAATATAAACAGGGAAGGAAACATACTAGTAATTGCTTAATGAAAATCGAATTTTCAACAATTAGCACAAGTACGCACTCGTCACCTCACGTACAAGGCAATTCAATTAACAATAATACCAAATCCTAAGGGGAAGGTCCCCCACACAAGGTTAGGCAAGCAACTTACCTCGAACCAGCTCAATAATCAACTCGAAACCTCGCTCTTGCCACGAGTACTCGACTCCAAATGGCCCAAATATATTCAATTCATTTGCATAATGTAAATAACACTTCAATCAACTGATTTTACAAAGAAATTCTAAGCTAATACGCGAAATTGGATAAAATGACCAAAATACCCCTCGGACTCACATCTCGGAATTGAGTAAAATTTGCATTTTCAGAATCCTCATACTCTCACGAGTTTAACCATACCAAAATTATCCGAATCTAACGTCAAATCCCCAATCAAAACACAAATTTTTGGTCTAAAAAGTTTCCCCCAATTTTCATACAATTTCCGAAATTAAATGATGAATTCATGTTTAGATTAATGGGTTACAAGCAAAAAGGAGTTAAGAATTGTTACCCAAGCGCTATCTCTGAAAATCCCTCAAAACCTTGCTCAAATCCGAGCTCCCAAGCTTAAGTTTTGATAAAAATGGCCAAACCCTCGTTTTTGAAATGTTTAATACTGCCCAGGTATTTCCATCTTCGCGAATGCGGAAGGACCCTCGCGTTCGCGAAGCACAACTTCGCTTGGGTCCAGCTTCCTTCATTGCGAATGCGATGTCCTGGTCACGAACGCGATGCATGATCTTCCCCCTCCTTCGCGAACGCAGAAAAGACTTCGCGAACGCAAATCATTAACCTTCCCCAGCCCCAGCTCCTCTTCGCGAATGTGAGACCCCACTCGCGAACTCGAAGAAAGAAACCAGAACTGGGCTGCTGCAATTTTCTGCAATTTCTCTAAGTTCCAAATGACCCGTTGATCATCTAAAACACACCCGAGGCTCCCAAACCTCAACCAAACATGCCAACCAATCCTAAAACATCATTTAAACTTGTTCCAATCTTCGGAACACTTAAAACAACATCAAAAAACCAATTAAACGACGGATTCAAGCCTAAGAACTCCAAAAACTCTCAAATTACGCTTTCGATCAAAAGTCTATCAAACGTCGTCCGAATGACCTGAAATTTTGCAAACACGTCACATTCAACACTACGGAGCTACTCCAACTTCCGGAATTCCATTCCGACCCTCGGATCAAAATATCACTATCGAACCAGAAACTTCAAAATTCGACGTTTCGGCATTTCAAGCCTAAATTAGCTACGGACCTCCAAAATATAATCCGAACACGTCTCTAAGCCCGAAATCACCCAACGGAGCTAACATAACCATCAGATTTCCATTCTGAGGCCGTCTTCACACTGCTCTGACTACGGTCAAATTTCCAACATTTAAGCTCTCATTTAGGGACTAAGTGTCCCAAAACTCTCCGAAACTCAAAACCGAACCTCCCGGCAAATCAAAATAGCAGAAATGAACACGGAAAAACATTTAATAGGGGATCGGGGCGTAAATTCTTAAGTCGACTGGTGGGGTCGTCACAAGGAAGATCGCTTCTATAGATTCAAATGTTAATTACATTAGAGCTAACTTAAAATCGAACCTTCATTTAAACTCAAGGATGTTTAAAGAGTAAGGTCACATTAGTTAGAAGCTTAGCAGGCAAAGGCCAAAATTTGGCCTACTATCACTAGGTGAGATTATTTCTGATTCATGAATGGGTTTTAATGAATTAACATATCCAGAGCTTCCAATGGGCTCTCCCTAATGAAGCCCAGTACTCTCAACTCACAATTTGGGCCACAAAATAGGCCAATTGTAACATCAGGCCCAACTACGTAAGATTTGGACTGTACGAGTAAACATATACAACTATAATCCTAGGATGAAACACCTGATTATTAATGACATTACAAATTTGACTATTCTAACAAATAGGAAGTTTAAACCTCATTTTCAATTTAGAATTAGTACATAAAAATAACTATCCTCGATAATTGCAATCAAAAATACTTGTAATTTTGAAAATCCTTGTGTTTTCAATTTCCAGATTCGCCTGTTACTACTTGTAGAACTGCATGAGTATCATTTAGCTCACTTTAACATTTGCCTAAAATTTTAGTAAAACTGAACAACACTTAACAGGAAACCAAATCAATTTGCAATAACTTCAATTTAATATAACAATTAAACACAGTTAATTATCTGCCGACTAAGCAGTAAATCAGTATATGGAATCTTCAAAGGAATAGGCAGTTTCAACTTAGATTTTTAGCTCAAACATACAGTTATCAGCATGATCAGTTGTTGGCAAACAGAATAATCAGGATCAAATTTGCTGATTAAACATAGTCAAATTCATGAAATTAAACATGGTAATCTCCATTTATAAATCCAACAGCTAATAAAAGATGAGCTGGCATACCTAGCAACAAAAAAGCGCAACAGGAAAGCTGACCAAATAAAGGTTTGAAAACAGAGGATGGTGTTCAAGCCAAAAATAAAGAGAAGCAGCAACAAACTCTTCAGCAATCCAGAAAGTTAACACCAGAAATCAGAGAAATTTCAAACTTGATTTTCAAATTCTAATTTACTCTTCCTAATTTGAAACCTTCCTTTTTTTTGAATCTGAAATCCAATTATTTGAATTTAAGAATTTTGTTTGTAGCTAATTTTGGGAGTACTTTTTTCGTGTGTGAGTGAGAATAGGTGTGTATAAGTTAGAATGAATGAAGAAGTTTGTGAATGTGTACAACAATATCAACAACAACAACGACCCAGTTAAATTCCACTAGTGGAGTATTGGGAAGTTAGTGTGTACGCAGACCTTACCCCTACCCAAAGGGGGTAGAGAGACTGTTTTCGAATGAAATGCATGTGTATGAATGCGTGACATGCAAAAAATGAGAGAATATATAGAAAAGGTGTCGACCGTGAAATGGGGAAAGAGGCATCTTTCGCTAACAGATTTTTGGTACAACTGTCTTTCAGATATTCTTTCCTTATTTTCCAGCCCCTTTCTTTTTCTGTTATTTAACCTTTAATCCCTTTTGACCTAATTTTTTTTACTGATTTCTTTCTTTCTAGCCCTTCCTTTCCCTTCTAGAACCTTCTAAGTTAGCTACATACGAAGATTCCCCTAAGTTTCATATTCTCTTAGGCTCCCTCAAGTTTTTAATAATTACGGATAACTATACCAAGAAACTTAAACCAATTATAAATCACTGCCAAGTAAGAAATATTCAAAATCCAATTAGATTAGAATGATTAACCTAATTTATTCATGTAACTAATTCAAGATCATTTAGCCTACAAACTTGTAATTAACAGATGAGCTGGCATACCTAGCAACAAAAAAACGCAACAGGAAAGCTGACCAAATAAAGATTTGAAAATAGAGGATGGTGTTCAAGCCAAAAATAAAGAGAAGCAGCAACAAACTCTTCAGCAATCCAGAAAGTTAACACCAGAAATCAGAGAAATTTCAAATTTGATTTTCAAATTCTAATTTACTCTTCCTAATTTGAAACCTTCCTTTTTTTTTTTTTGAATCTGAAATCCAATTATTTGAATTTAAGAATTTTTTTGTAGCTAATTTTGGGAGTACTTTTTTCGTGTGTGAGTGAGAATAGGTGTGTATAAGTTAGAATGAATGAAGAAGTTTGTGAATGTATACAACAACATCATCAACAACAACGACCCAGTTAAATCCCACTAGTGGAGTATTGGGAAGTTAGTGTGTACGCAGACCTTACCCCTACCCAAAGGGGGTAGAGAAACTGTTTTCGAATGAAATGCATGTGTATGAATGCGTGACATGCAAAAAATGAGAGAATATATAGAAAAGGTGTCGACCGTGAAATGGGGAAAGAGGCATCTTTCCCTAACAGATTTTTGGTACAACTGTCTTTCAGATATTTTTTCCTTATTTTCCAGCCCCTTTCTTTTTCTGTTATTTAACCTTTAATCCCTTTTGACCTAATTTTTTTTTACTGATTTATTTCTTTCTAGCCCTTCCTTTCCCTTCTAGAACCTTCTAAGTTAGCTACATACGAAGATTCCCTTAAGTTTCATATTCTCTTAGGCTCCCTCAAGTTTTTAATAATTACGGATAACTATACCAAGAAACTTAAACCAATTATAAATCACTGCCAAGTAAGAAATATTCAAAATCCAATTAGATTAGAATGATTAACCTAATTTATTCATGTAACTAATTCAAGATCATTTAGCCTACAAACTTGTAATTAAACTAACTGCTATGCAACTAAACTATTAATCTAATTATGCAAATAAAGAACTAATGGTTCTTGAATCCTAACTAACCTAAGGCATGCTAAACATATGAGGAAATGAGGGGTTCTTTAGGGTTTTTTTGGGGGAGGGGGGGGTCATTCAGACAATTATAAGGAATAGGGTTTTGAGTTCCCGATCATTGGATCAAACCCAATCAATGGTGCAAATTAGATCTTGAACCCATGGACTCGAAATGACGTCGTTTTAGGATTAGGCGACGTCATTTTAGAGTCTATGAAGACTAAATGAGATGGACTGGGTGTGGGAGTGGCATGGACAAAATTCAGGGGAATTTGGGCCTCTGGATCTGGCCCAATTCGTTTGAATAAATGGCCAGCCAAACTTACTTCCCCTCTCCTTTATTTTACTTTGAAAAATAACCACTTAATTAAAACACCCTAATGTTGACATTAATTTGTAAAATTAATCCTTATAGGAATTATCTAATTAAATTAAATAATGCATGGATTACCAACTTTATTAATTAGATGAACCTAAGATGTCAAAGAAAAGTAAGAAAGATTACATGTATTTTTGTGATTTTTATATTTTAGATATGCAACTAAATGCAATTAAGATCTAAAATCTGATAACATGAAAACATAAAATATTTTTGATATTTTGGGATTTAAGTTACTTTTAAATATGTGAAAAAAGATAAAAAAATAAAAAATGCAAACAAATTAACTAAAATATAGAAACATTCCTAAAATTCTATCAAAAATAAATAAGAGCTATTTTGGAATGTTTTAGGAGAAATTTTATATCCAGCAAAAATTGCGTGCTCACAACTATCTCTATTTACTACAGAACACATGAATAGTTTTCGGAAAAAAATAAAGTGAGCAAATATGAACAATTTTTGCTTGTTTAAAAGTCCATGGGAAGCATTTTTTTTAAAGATTTGACCGAACCTTACTCCCGAAATTGCCCACATATCCTTGGCTGTAAAGAAATCAAGTCAGTGTAGTTCTGGAAGTTTTTGTCATGCCCCGAACCTGGGCCTGGACGTAACACGACACTTGGTGCCTGACTAAATGTGACCGAGTGAACCGACTGGCCGACTGAATCAACATGTGATATCATAATATACTAAATGCGAAAGATAAACTAACACATGCTGATATACTGAAAGTCTGAATGATAAAAATCAAAGTGTGAAAACACTAATACAAGTCTGAAACATGTCTGTAGCCAACATTGCTTAACATGAAAACTTGTGACTTTGTCTAACTGTTACTATAGCCTATGAAGCCTCTATTGAAGTACTGAAAATATTGACTATCTGTAAATACTGAAAGACTGTAAGGTAATGATAATGCCCCGAAAGAACTGGGGATCACTGACACACCTCCTTTTTACTATCCCCCGTAAAGGGTATATGAGGGAGTTTTTCTAATTAAATGACAATCAAAATGGGATTAATTATTTAAAATTCAGAGTCACCACTTGGGATAATTTATGGTGTCCCAAGTCATCGGCTTAAAATCCCGAGTCGAGGAAAGTTGACTCTATTTACGGTCTGCGAACACAGAAATCCGGGTAAGGAATTCTGTTAACTCGAGAGAAGGTGTTAGGCATTCCCGAGTTCCGTGGTTCTAGCACGGTCTCTTTGATCATGCTTGGCTTATTAAAATTGTTTAATTACTTATTTTAGAACCTATGTGCATTTAACTTTTACCGCTTTTTAATTAAGAAAATTATCTTGAAACGGGTCACGCGTACGTGTACCCATTTGTTTGGCGCGTCAAAAATCATGTCACGCGAACGTGTCCATAATTAATAACGCTTTATTATTATTAAGAATATTTGGTCGAAGTTACGAGAACGCATACTCCGGTTTTGTTTTTAGAAAATCGTAACCATATCACGCGAACGTGTCCATAATTAGGATAGTATATTAAACGTACATAAGCAAACTCCGTAAATTTGTCAATTTTTATATCTAAATTAATATGAAGGCCATGCAATTGTGATTTTTTGTTTGGCATGGCACACCCCAATTCCAATTTTTTAAAGAGAATTCAAACTAAACTTTGGAGGGCCATAAGCTATTTGTATTACCTAGTATAGCACATTTCCAATCTATTTTTGAAAAGCCCAATTAATTAACTAAAGAAAAACTGAGGAACTTATGCTCGTTCGAATACAATCTCCAACCTGTCGACCAGCTAGCAAACAATGGGATTAAAGAAAAAGCATCTAACTCAGAAAACCCGTTCACGACCACTTTCAAGCTTGGGCCCAGCGAGCCCAATCAAATTATCAGGGATTCTAGTGCAGCCAACACCATTGATAGTTTCAAAATGAATCCCCACAAAACAGGCCCACTCTGAAACACGACGACTGAGAAGTATGGACTCAGGATCGAGTCCCTATGAGCCCAAACCAATTTAACATGAAAAATCCGTTTCCAAATTATTAGGCCACTTCAAATTACCAATCAATTGATACCAAACTATGGGCATTGAAATTGATTTAACACTATGAACTTCTGGTTTTAAGAGATCAAACACAACGATCTGCTTATCTTTCTAATTTTAGTTATGCTGACCTGATATGACTAGTTAACATCATAACTCAATATTAAGTAAGCAAGCTAAATTCAACTTCTAACATAACTTGAAAAAACACGAATCTGAAACCGGGCTTCAAAACGGACATGTCGACAGGGCAGAATTTGGGTAAATTAATACACATACAAGCCACCATTCAACAATTCAATGCATTCAAACAGCTTATCAAAGCTAACATACCATTGTTCTTCAGTATAAACTAAACAAAAACCCTTAACTCAAAACAGTACATCGAATCCTGACACAAGGCCTTAAAAGATCTTTTACCCAGCCTTTACCCAAATTCACTAAAGAAGACTAAATAGATACAGTCCACAGTTCATTTATCAATACAAGTGTAAATTACTATTTCAGACTACTCTCACACTCACGAATTAAGTGAAAAAACTAACTAACATCTGTAATTTAAAACTAATTGCGGAATATTGAAACAATATGAGGAACAGGGAAAGCAGACTCAAATGCAGCCTTCATTTAAATAGAACTTCACTTGAATTACATGTTCAACAGTTATTCATCACTCATAAGCTAAGGAGGATACCTGGAGAATGAAACAAAGAAGAAAATGAGAGGCCAACAAGATAAACACCAACAGTCAACACTAGCAGTAACACAGACCCCAGATCCAGGAAATTGAACCCATAGAATCAGTGTAAATTCAATACAACATTGATTTCAGCAACAGTTTGTCCCAAAACTTGAATACCAAACAAACTTCAGCTCATTTTTAATTCTTGAGTAATCAGGAATTGTTTTGGAAAGGAAAACCTCAGGAGAAACTTCAATGAAACAGTATTTTTTCTTGAAATTTATGAAAAGTAGTAAAATTTTGCAGTTTTTGTATTTCCAGATTTCCAGCTCTTCAAAAATCTCTCTTGGGTCTGCCTTGAAAGACAAGATATGGTGCCTTTATAGGCAAGTTACTAGGGCAGCATTGCAGATTTGTTTTTACCTTTTTAGTCCCTTTTTAAATCTTCTTTTAGCTTAAAGTCTCTCACTTATTGGCTTGTTACTCAAGTTATATTGTTAAAAGTTTGAAATTCACAGAGAAACCCTCACTAGAAACTTCCAAATCAGTTACACTAAAGATTTCTTATGCCAACTCCCTAGACTACCCTTCCAGCACCCTGTTTTTACCCTGAAGACCAACCTGGGTCAAACGGGTGTGGGTTATGGACCCCAAATGGGCTCAATGTCTCAAAAGACATAACCTCAAATTCAAGCCAAACAGGACTCTCTGAGAAGGAGGTCTGTATTGCCCTCAAAGCCCAAATAGCAAAGTGAAACCAAAACAAATTCAAAAGAAAACAAACTTACCAGAACCCAGTAAATTGACTAATTTAACAATCACAAATAAGCAGGGAGCTAATTAAGCTATTAAAACTAATTAACAATCTAAGCAATTTCAGACAGACAAATAAAAGGACTCTGAAAACAACTCGATTTTAGAGGCACTTAAGAAACTAATCTTAAAACAGAGTTTCAACAATCAATTTTTCAAAGCGCAGAGATCAAATTGGACTCAATCTTTTCAAGAGGACAAAAGGAAGAAGGCAGGGACAAAAAGAAAGATAAGAACAAGGAAATCCATTGAGAAAAACTTACTTAAGAGGACGAACGGATATCAAGCCCCCTTAGATTTCAACTTTGCTTTGACCAAGAGAAATCATTTCTTCGAGTAGACTGAGCCTTGCATGGCTTCGGCTGAGTCTTAGTGAGAGAAAGGATTCCTGGGAGTCTCAACCTTGAAAGAAAAACTGAAACGGAGAGACCTGAGTGACCATATTGGGGAAAACCGGGTCTTCCGAGTTTTGGATCTGAAATTCCAACCAGTAAACGGAAGTTATTGGGAAACCGGTTGGGAATCTGGTATGAGGAGGGAACGGAAAGTTTGGGGGTGCCAAAATGATGGAGTTTTAGAGGAGATAGGGTTTTTAGCCAGACATTCATTCAAAGATTCGAATCGTTCTGGTTTGATTCGAGGCAAACGAAGTGGGGGTTTGGAATGAAGGGATCTTGGTGGTCATGGGGTGTTATTTTGGGATTGGTTGGAGGTGGCGCCGCCGGTTGTGGCGGTGGAAAAATAGGGCGGCGGCTTAGGGTTTGGGTCTCTGAAAGTGGGTTGAGAGAGATGATGGGAAAGGGGTTCTGGGGGGGGGGATTAGTTCCGACACTCTTATAGTTAGAATAGGTTAGTTCCGGACCGTTTGATCATCTGATATCAACGGTCCAGATCAATGTTGCAAGGAACGATGTCGTTTTAGTTGAGTGGGCGGGGGGGCTGGACCGGGTTGGGAAGGTTTGGGCCGGTATATGAGAAGAAGGGGTCTGGGCTTTGCACTTTGGGCCAAAATCGACAGCCCTTTTGATTCTCTTTCTTATCCTTTTCAAATCTAATTTTTTTTTTCAAATCAATTAACAAAATTCCAAACTAAATTCCTAAATTATCTAAATTGTAAATTTATACTAATTATCCAACTATAAATTCAAACTAAAAGAGAAAAATTAACAATTTAAGAATTAAAGACAATAATTGTAAAAATGAACCAATTTTTGTGATTTTTATTTTTTGACAAAACAAATAACTAACTACTTAATCCTATAACTATTAAATAAAACCTAAATGCAATGCATGATATTTTTGTATTTTTCGTTATTTAAAACAAAATAAACATGCGCACACGAATGCAAACAAATAACAGAAAAATGCCACGAAAATCCACAAAATTGCAAACAATGAAAAAAAATTATTTTGTTTTGAATTTATGGGAGTAATTCATATAGGGCAAAAAATCACGTGCTCATAGCTGCCCCTCTTTGCTCGAAAACACGAAGAGTTTTCGTGCAAAGATAAAGTGAGCGAATACGAGCGATTTTTGCCCGTTTGAATACTCCGTGGGAAGCATTTTGAAAGATTTGACCGCACCCTGCTTCCGAGGTTGCCTACATATCCTTGGCTAAAAAGGAATCAGGTCAGTGTAGTTCAGGAATGTTTGGTAGCTGGGACTACCATGAAGCTGTGACTTCACTGTTGCTGCTGTTGCTGCTACTGCTTACTGAACCCCTTATTACACCATGTCAAAAATAAAAGAATCTAAACTAGACTATGATCTATGCTTTACAAAATCCTATCTAGATCTTCAAACTTGCTATTGTGTTTCTTGTTGCCTTGTTGTCCTCTATTCTCTCGGTGGAATCCCTTTGTCGTCACCTTGAATTGTAATCTGAGATGTTTTCCCCTTCTTCAAGTGGACGACTGACTGCTAAAGTCGAATTGTATTCTGAGATATTTTTCCTTGCTCTCCAAGTGTATGCCTGACTGCTGAACTTGATATGTATTCCCATATTTTCCAGGTGGGCGCCTGATTGCTGAAATTTGAAATGTATTCCCTTGTTCTCCAGGTGGGCGCCTGATTGCTGAAACTTGAATGTATTCCCTTGTTCTCCAGGTGGGCGCCTGACTTCAATTTGAAAGTATTCCCTGCTCTCCAAGCGGGCTCCTGACTTCAACTTGAAAGTATTCCCTGTTCTCCAGGCGGGCTCCTGACTGCTAAACTTGAATGTATTCCCTGCTCTCCAGGCGGGCATCCTGACTTCGATTTGAAATGTATTCCCTGCTCTCCAGGCGGGCTCCTGATTTCTAAACTTGAATTGTACTCCCTTGTTTTCTAGGGGGACTCCTGACTGCTGCGCTTGACTGTATTCCCTGCTTTCCAGGCGGGCTCCTGACTTCAACGAAATGACAAAAATAGAGAAAATTCTCTGCCCCAGTTTGGGTATCCGAGGACATATGTAAGTGTGAAACGGATCACATTACCTACTATCAGTAAGAACTTGAAAGCTAAAATTTGAATTGTACTCCCTTGTTCTCCAAGCGGGATCCTGACTGCTGACTTAAAATGTATTCCATGCTCTTCTGGCGGGCTCCTGACTACTAACTTGCAATTCTTCTCCCTGTTCTCCAAGCAGGTACCCGATTTCAACAAAATAGACAAAACAAAGAAAACTTTCTGCCCCAGTTTGGTAGCTGGGCACATATGTGAGTGTTAAACTGAATCATATTACCAAATATTACTATGAATTTGAAAGCTAGGTCCCATTATCCAGGGGGTCCTGACAGCTCTTAACTAAACGACAATTTCAAATCTACGCTATATCTTTTAAAGGCATGACTTCTGCTACATCTTGTTATCTAAGAAGGTCTTAAACTACTCCCCATGATCCAGGAGGGTCCTGAAAATCCAAGGTCAAATTTTATCTTAAGAGTGACAACTTTTATAGCTGAATTATACTACCTTACAATAGGATTTACGCTAAATGTTGCTATCTAACCGAAACTTTAAAGCTAAGTCCCATTATCTAGGAGGGTCCTGAAAACTCCTAATTGAATCCTATCTCGAACTTGCAAACTTCTTTGCCGACTTATATTCCTTTGGGATGCATTTATGCTAGATTATGCTATTTTGAACATTTAAATTAGGTCCCATTTTTAGGAGGGTCCTGAGGATTTCCAATTGAATCCCATTATTCGGGCGGGACCTGAGAGTTTACCGTCAAACCTGTTTGGTGCTCGCCTTTCCTTGTGGAGAGTTCCTCTGAAACAAACGAACTTTTCTGCCCCTGTTTCAATCAAAGAACATTTGTTAGTTTAAAATGGTGGTTAGTTGATGGCATTCGTGCTGAAGATCCTTCCGTTGCATTGTTTTGTTTTGACTGGCTTCTCTGAACTGGCCCTAAACCGCTTGACTTTCCTACTGACTTTCAAAAACCCATAACTTGAATGACCCGAGTGTTCTATCCTCGAACCGTTGCTTCACATCTCTGACCCCTTTAACCGATCCTCTGCATCCCCTATGAAATTACCAAATCATTTTGCCGATGAAACTCTTGCTGGCATTTTATCCCCTTTTACATCATGCTATCTTTGGTATGCTCTGGCCATGCAATCTTGAAGCTGGTAGTGAGCTTTGAAATTCCTTTTTATTTGTTTAAACAGAACTGACATTAGGAACATCTTAGAGAAATAAACCAAAAGAAATGAAATGCAATGACTTTCAGAGTTAAGGATAAGGAAGTCCAAAATTGGAAGACTATCTGAAGAGAAAAAGAAAAGAGACTTATCTGAGCGGAACAGTTGGCACCAATGATCATGACATGCAATTTGGATTAATCGGCCCAATTTGTCCAACCCATCAACTTTCAGTTGCCGTACTTTGTTGCCCCAAAATTTCCATAACTTGATTTCTTCACCTCAAATCCTGACCTTGTTCATCCTGTGGTGCCTTGAAAAGTTTTCACCAGCAGACCTCTCTCATTCCTTCATCTGTCAACTCACTTTCTCCTTAAGGTGCCCATGAGGGTTTTCACCAATAAGACTCTCTCATTTTGATTTCTCTCAACTCCCATCGCCTTATGGTGCCTGTGAGGGTTTTCACCAATAATACTCTCTTATTTTATTTCTCTAAGCTCCCGTCGCCTTACGATGCCCGTGAAGGTTTTCACCAATAAGACTCTCTCATTTTTGATTTTTTCTGCTTGAACCAAAGTGTTGCACCTCACATGAATTACCTTTTCCTGCTTGACTTGGCATTTCTCAAAGACTGATCAGAAGGTCTTTCTTTGGACCGTAATGTGGTCTTTTGGATGGGGTTAGAAAGAAAGGGTATAAAAGGCTTAAAACAATTCAAATGGGTTAAAATTACAACTTTCAGAATCAGGTTTCTCACAACAACCACAACTTCTGCCCCAGTTTCTTGCTTGGGGGCTTTTGGATTTTGTTTCGATGGGACCGAACCGTGAGGCTGCCTACATATCCTTAAAAGGAATCAGGTTGAACATAGTTCATGTCATAGAAATTAGTTTGTTGTTGTGATTTTCTCTTTTCTCTTTCTTTTCTTTTCTTTCTTCCTTTTTCCCTTTTTGTTGTTTTGTTGTTTTTTCTTTCTTATTTTTCCTCTTTTTTTTGTCAATTTTCAGTTTTTCTTCTCTCTCTTTTCTTTCTTTTCTTTTCCCCTTTTCTTTTTCCTTTCTCTTTTTCTCTCCTTTCTTTCCTTATCTTTACGCTTGTATTTCCGATATTTGCTATTGATACCGAAGGAGGGGTATGAAAGAAAATAAATGAGGCTCAAAGGGGTAACGAGGGATAAAGTGTTTAGATAGCAAAACAAAATGCCTTCGTCATTTCAATATTCGAGACATGCCAAATACAAACAAGTACAATCAAAGAAAGAAATCATACATAATATCTCTTGACTGCATCAGAATTGATAGACATTTCTACACATTTGCCTTCTACATCTGTCAAATACAATGCACCATTAGACAACACTCTAGTCACGACGAACGGCCCCTACCAATTTGGGGCGAACTTTCCTTTTGCTTCAACTTGATGAGGAAGAATGCGTTTCAATACTAACTGCCCCACTTCAAACTTTCGTGGATGCACCTTCTTGTTGTATGCTCTTGCCATTCTCTGTTGATACAACTGGCCATGACACACTGCTGCCAGTTTCTTTTCATCGATCAAACTCAATTGTTCCAGGCGGGTTTTGACCCACTCCTCATCATCGACCTCAGCCTCCGCAATAATTCGAAGAGATGGGATTTCCACTTCTGCGGGCATCACTACTTCGGTTCCATGCACCAACAAATAAGGAGTCGCTACTACTGAAGTACAGACAGTAGTGCGATAACCCAACAATGCAAATGACAACTTTTCATGCCACTGCCTAGAACCTTCCACCATTTTTCGAAGTATCTTCTTTATATTCTTGTTGACCACCTCAACTGCTCTGTTTGCCTTGGGGCGGTACGGGGTAGAATTGCGATGTATGATCTTGAACTGCTGACATACCTCTTTCATCAGATGACTATTGAGATTAGCCCCATTGTCTGTAATGATCACCTTCGGTATCCCAAACCGGCAAATGACATTTGAATGCACAAAATCAACCATCACCTTCTTAGTTACAGACTTGAATGTTTTAGCCTCTACCCACTTGGTGAAACAATCGATGGCTACCAGAATAAACCTATGCCCGTTGGACGCTGTTGGCTTGATTAGTCCAATGACATCCATTCCCCAGGCAACAAAAGGCCATGGTGCAGACATTGTATGTAATTCAGATGGTGGATAATGAATCAAATCTCCATGCACTTGGCACTGATGACATTTACGCACGAAACTGATACAATTTCGCTCCATAGTGAGCCAATAATAACCTGCCCGGAGAATCTTCTTTACCAGCACATACCCACTCATGTGCGGTCGACAGACTCCAGAATGTACTTCGGTCATGATAGCCGCGGCCTATTTGGCATCTACACATCTTAATAACCCAAGATCTGGAGTTCTT
Organism: Nicotiana sylvestris; assembly: GCF_000393655.2. Classification (NCBI taxonomy): domain Eukaryota; kingdom Viridiplantae; phylum Streptophyta; class Magnoliopsida; order Solanales; family Solanaceae; genus Nicotiana; species Nicotiana sylvestris. Next base: position 59,082,686 of record NC_091065.1, read on the forward strand.
TTGTAAAAAACTCCTATACTGAAGAAAAATCCACTTGCCAAGCGACGAATTATTCTCTTTTGATCACCTGTAGCTTGTACCGGATATACTCCCCTTCGGATGTATTCCTTGATGTCGTGAAACCAAGGCTCCCCATCGAGCTCTTCCTCCACCATGTTACAATAAGCATGCTGATCACGGACCTGAATATGCAACGGGTCTACATAAGCCTTATCTGGATGATGTAATATTGACGCCAGAGTAGCCAAAGCATCGACAACCTCATTGTGTATCCTCGAAATATGCCTGAACTTTATTTATTGAAACCGTTGACAAAGATCATGTAAGCATTGCCGGTACGGTATGAGTTTTAAATCCTGTGTTTCCCATTCTCCCTGAATCTGGTGTACCAGAAGGTCCAAGTCATCCAAGACCAAGACTTCCTGGACACCCATATCCACATCCATCCTCAAACCCAAAATGCATGCCTCGTATTCCGCCATGTTGTTAGTACAGTAGAACCGAACCTGAGCCGTAACAGGGTAATGATGCCCTGTTTCAGAAATAAGTACCGCTCCTATTCCAATGCCTTTCATGTTAACAGCCCCATCAAAGAAAAGTTTCCATCCTGGCCTTTCAATCTGTTCCAACTCATCAATGTGCATTACCTCTTCATCAGGGAAGTAAGTCTTCAAAGGTTCGTATTGTTCATCCACAAGATTCTCAGCCAAGTGGTCGGCCAATGCTTGTGCTTTCATCGCGGTCCGAGTCACGTAGACAATGTCAAATTTTGTGAGCAAGATCTGGCACTTTACAAGCCTTCCCGTGGGCATAGACTTTTGGAAGATATACTTCAATGGATCCAAGCGAGAGATGAGGTAAGTAGTATAAGAGGACAAATAATGTTTCAGCTTCTGGGCTACCCAAGTTAGGGCAACACATCCTCTCAAGCTGAGTGTACTTAACCTCGTAAGATGTGAACTTCTTGCTGAGATAATATATGGCCTACTCCTTCCTGCCAATGATGTCATGTTGTCCCAACACACACCCAAATGAATTGTCCAAGACTGTCAAATACAAAATCAAAGGTCTCCCTGGTTCTGGCGGGGCCAACATAGGTGGGTTTGACAAGTACCCCTTTATCTTATCAAAGGCCTCCTGACATTCATCTGTCCACTTGACTGCAACATCTTTTTTTAACAATTTGAAGATAGGCTCACACGTTGTCGTGAGCTGAGCAATAAACCGGCTGATGTAATTCAGTCTTCCCAATAGACTCATCACCTCAGTCTTGTTCTTCGGAGGTGGTATTTCTTGGATGGCTTTGATTTTTGATGGGTTTAATTCAATACCTCGCCGGCTGACTATGAATCCCAATAACTTTCCAGACGGAACACCGAACACGCATTTTGCAGGAATGAGCTTGAGATGTTACCTGCGAAGCCTTTGGAAGAACTTTCTCAGATCTCTGACATGGTCAGACTGCTTTCTAGACTTTACAATCACGTCATCCACATAAACCTCGATCTCCCTGTGTATCATGTCATGGAATATGGTCATCATTGCCCTCATGTAGGTTGCCCCGGCATTTTTCAAACCAAATGGCATGACCTGATAACAGCACGTTCCCCATGGCGTGATGAATGCTATCTTTTATGCGTCTTCTTCATCCATTAAGATCTGGTGGTAGCCCACATAACAATCCACAAAAGAACCAATCTCATGTTTGGCACAATTATCGATCAATATATGGATGTTCGGCAATGGGAAGTTATCTTTGGAACTCGCCTTGTTGAGGTCTCGATAATCAACACACACCCTGGTCTTGCCATCCTTCTTTGGGACATGCACTACATTGGCTAACCAAGTGGGATACCGAGTGACCCGAATGACCTTGGCCTCAAACTGTTTGGTGACCTCTTCCTTGATTTTTACACTCATATCAATTTTAAATTTCTTAAGCTTCTGCTTGACAGGGGGAATTCTGGATCACTGTGCAATTTGTGAACCACCAAACCAGTGCTTAGACCTGGCATATCATCATAGGACCATGCAAAAACATCTTTATACTCGAACAATGTTTTAATTATCTCCTCTCTGAGCCGTGGTTCGAGATGGACACTTATTTTAGTTTCCCGGACATTATCTTGGTCCCCTAAATTGATTGCTTCTGTATCACTCAGGTTAGGCTTGGGTTTTTCTTCAAAATGGCTTAATTCTTTACTAATCTCTTCAAAGGCTTCATCCTTGTCATATTCCGATTCAACATCACACTCTATTTTTTGAATTACTATTTCAGGATTAGATTGGCTTTTAAGACTGGGCCAGAGATTCCGCATGCATGTCATATCATTGAAGCCAGCATAAAAAGAACTGTACAAAGAAAAAAAGAAAAACAAAAATAAAACTATCAGGAAGAGAGGAAAAGAGAAATTGCATTTCATTGAAATTAAAGATAACAGGGTTTATACATCCAAACGGATGGAACATAGAATCTGAATTATAACCCTGGAATAATCCAGATAAATTGAAAGAAAATCAAAGCAAACTACCAAAACTCCCTCCTGGTGGGGAGACGAGTAGCTTCCCAATTGTTAATCTTTGCACCGGGCCCAACAAATTGCGCATCCGCCTTGCTAGAACCCTCTTCAGCTTCCAACATGTTCACATCGACGAATATCCTCTCGAACCTTTCCATCAAATCTTCATCCACATCAACCACTGAAATGGGAACCGCCGTCACTGGGCGCTTTATGGTACAAGGCCTAACAAATGATCGGGAAAGACGCGAGACTAGCTTTGGAAGGGCCCATGCTCTTTGTTTCATTTTTCTGGCTCTTCTCACGTTTGCGACTGTGGGCTTGAACCCCAGACCAAATGTATCCAAGTTCTTAGGAAGAGAAACTGGCTGTACGATACCTTGCAGAGATGCGCCCAAACCTTTGCTCGGTACAAAACCATTTTTAACATTTCAACGGCTACATGACTGAGGCAACAACTACCCTTGGAGTCAGCATGCACTTCCATTTAGGGATTTTCTCTTTCGATACCGTGTCAACAACCTGATAAACCCACGGCCCCTTGTCGTCTTCAAACTCTATGAATGGAACAATGGCATCACTGGGAACGCATAAATTGTCTTCGCCATGCACACCAATTTCCTGTCTATCCCATTCAAACTTAACCATTTGATGCAGAGTGGACGGGATCGCTTTGGCAACATGAATCCAGGGTCATCCTAATAGTAGATTGTAAGAAACAGCCACATCGAGTACCTGGAATTCCATAGTAAATTTAACTGGCCCTATTGTAAGCTCGAGCACTATGTCCTCGACCGAATCTTTTCCTCCCCCGTCGAATCCCCGAACATAGATACTATTCTTGTGAATTCTTTCTTCATCCACCTTCAACTCGTTTAGAGTGGAAAGAGGGCAAATATTTGCACTGGAACTATTTTCAATAAGTACCCGAGTAACCACGGAATCTTTACATTTCACCGTCAGATAGAGGGCTCTATTGTGCTCGGTACCCTCCACGGGCAACTCATCATCAGAAAAGTGACTCTGTTTACCTCAATATCTTGTTAGCTATCTTTTCCAAGTGGTTTACTGAGATTTTGTCTGGAACGTGGGCTTCGTTCAAGATTTTCATCAAAGCCCGACGGTGTTCGTCTGAATGGATCAATAATGACAAGAGCGAGATCTGAGTTGGTGTCTTCCTTAACTGCTCCACAATGGAATAGTCTTGTACTTTTATCTTTCTCAGAAATTCTTCTGCTTCTTCCTCGGTCACCGCTTTCTTCACGAACACTGGATTATCTTTTGAGGTCTTAGCTTTTCTCAACTCTTCGGGGGCAAAGCATCTCCCCGATCGAGTCAAACCATGAGTCTCACACACTTCTTCTTTAACCTCTTTCCCCTTGTAAGTCACTGTCACTCGTTCATAATTCCATGGAACTGCCTTGCTATTGACTATGGGTAATTGAGTTACTGGTTTGATAATGACAGGATCTGTTCAGGCGCCCTTCACAATTACCACAGGCTTGTTCGTCACTCCTGGCACAACCACTTTTGCTCTTTCATTCTTTCCTGCAACGTCACTTGAGGACCCCTTCTTGACCTCCAATACCATTTTGAATGGCCTAGGTGGTCGCTTTGATTGCTGAATAACTCATGATCTTGTTGGACTTGAGTCCCTCCTCAACCATGCCTCCCATTTTTACAACTTCATCAAAGGACTTGCCTACTGCTGACACCAAGTGACTAAAATAAGTGGGTTCCAAAGCCTGCAAGAAATAATCAATCATCTCACTTTCTTTTAATCGGAGGGTCAACCCTTGCTGCTTGCTCTCTCCACCGGAATCCATATTCCCTAAAGCTATCACCGGGCTTCTTCTTAATCTTTGTCAATGACAGACGGTCTGGGATAAGTTCGAGGTTGTACTGAAAATGGCAGGTAAAAGCTTGGGCCAAATCGTCCCATATGTACCACATGCTATGATCTTGTCTGGTATACCATTCTAATGCCGAGACACTCAAACATTGGCTGAAATATGCCATCAGCAATTCATCTCTTCCACCTGCTCCTCTCATCTTGCTACAAAATCCTCTTAAGTGTGCTACTGGGTTACCATGCCCGCCGTACAGATCAAACTTGGGCATTTTGAACCCTGCTGGCAACTGAACATCTGGGAACAGACATAAATCTTTATAGGCCATACTTACTTGACCTCCCAATCCCCTCATATCTCTGAACGATTGTTCTAAGCTTTTGACCTTTCTGATCATCTCTTCATGCTCGGGATTTTTGGGTGGCTTCTCGGTCTCTGCTGGGAGATCAAGATGAGGGGTGCAAGAATATGGTTCTGGAACTTTGAAGGTGGGTTTAGGGGGATAGTACTGGTTATCGTGAGTTTGGAACAGAGGTTCGCTGGAAGATCGGTGTAATGTAGCAGGTGGAGGTGCCACAAAAATAGGTGTGATTGGTGGGGTAGGGTATGGGACTTGTTTGGGTGGTGGAGCTTGAGAAGTATGGGAGGTGGCGCCATAGCATTGTTGGTAGAGGGGAAAGGCTGGAGATGAGTTCACAGTGGGAGGCTCCTGAGGTTGGGCCGATAGTGGGATATAAGCAGGGTTGGCAGGATAAACCGGTCGTGGATGCCCCAGGCTTGGTACATTTCAACCATCTGCTACTTTAGCTTATACATCTCCTCCTTCATTGCATTAACATCTAGTTCTTCCACCTATTTTGACGGGTCAACAATACTTGTCTCCGGTTCTTGGTTGGCCATATTCAGCCTGTCTTTTGATCGGGTGTTGTATGAGTGAGTTGCTAGAATGCCAATCAACTAACCACCTGCCTGGAGTCAATACATCAAACAACAACCTTGTTAGCGATTAGGCTTTTAACAGACTGGTAACCGCACATTGGGCATGAATGCACCTAAACAGTTAACTGTCTCTATTATGTATTTAATCAGTTGCATGCGTTATCCTGGCCTTTTCTTACTTTCAATTGCAAACTTCCCCCTTTTCATTTCTTTTCTTTTCCTTCCTTTCACTCTTGCCTCTGTTATCTCTTTGTTTTTATTCTCTCTTGATTTCTAATTTTCTCTCTTTTCTTTCTTGTTTTTCTGCTCTTTTTCTTTTCTTTACTCTCTTGTTTTTCCTCTTATTTGGTTATAGTCGAATTCTATAGAGATTGCCTACGTATCATGACCCCACATGAATCAGACCAAGCGTAGTTCTTGAAGATAAAAATAATAAAACTTTTTTGGAATTTTCAAATTTTTTTTCATAATAAGACTCGGAAATAAACAAAAACTAACAAACTCTGATGAAATACGAAATACAGACTCGAAAAACAAACAACCCACATACTTTGATATAAGAAATACAGTCTCCAAGACAAACTGGCAGACTTTAACGGAAAGAAAATACAGACTCAAGAAATCACGAATACATCAGTGCATCAAATGCCCCTAGGACTCGCGGGGCATCATTCGGCCTCGCCGTGGGCCGACTCGCTAAATCCCCTTGGAGGTGGTAGAGATATTCCATTACCCGGCGAACAAAAATCATCACAGTAGCGAAGAACATAGATCTAGTCATATCCTCACAGCTACTGCACTTCATCATGATGTAGTTGGCGCCCTTTTGACTCGCTCTCTTATGACGCCCTTCTCTTGCAACAAACTCCCAATTTGTTCGGTTCTGGCTTCCAAAGTTTGTTCGGCTACCTGGTTCTGCTCTTGGAGTTTTTGCAAGTCTCTTTCTAGCCGTACCATTAAGGCGTAACAATGTTCTCTTTCAGCCTTAAAATTTTTGGCTTGTTTAGTCATTTCACCCTCGAGGTTGCCAATTGCCTTTTCCCAACCTGTGACCCCTTTTTCATATCTTTCTTTCATCTGTTGAATGAAAGCTGCACGCCTTTCAGCGCTTTTAGCCAACCTTGCCTGTGCTTTTGCTATTTCAGACTCAGCTTTCTGCAGGTCATCTTCATAGTCACGTACCTTTTGAGTAAGGTTATAAATGAGCCTTTCATCTTTCCTACTTTGGCCCGGGTTCTCGGCTTCAATTTTCAACTGCCGAACCTGAGCTCTGAGAGCTTCATTTTCTCGCACCAATCTTCTCTTCTCACCTTCGGCCTCTTGTGCCTGCAAATCATTGTTAAAGGTGACATTTCTCAACTCTTCTCGTAGATCATAGATGGTGGCCTTATATTCCTTTTCCTTCTCCCCCCAGGCTAACCTCTCCTGAATTTTATCATCAAAGGCTTGAACATGAGGCCTTTTGGCGGGCCTCTCAGGCTCTGGCTCGTTATAAGACATTTTCTCAAACCAAGCAGCATAATTTGGATCTACTTCCCCCTTGGCGATGTCTGGGAACTGGGTGCTATTTTTTAGATACCGGCAGCTATTCCAATCCTGCTGAACTACAACCTCAAGCAATGCAGCTTTTGGATGTAACTCTATGACATGGGTGCTTAGATCTTCATCTTCAGGCACAATCTGATACCTTCCCACTTGCCTCAAGACCCTCTGCGGTGCATACGACTGAATACTCCTTATGACCATTAACCTCAGGTATTCTTTGGTAGCAGTCATATAGATGGCTTCTGTCCTCGGGAGACATCCTATAGTCCACTCGACCTGACCTGCGTTAAGAACTTTCAAGTGAGAGACCCATGCTTCAAACCCTTCTGGTGCGTTGTATCTTTTACCCTCTCCTCGTAACTAGTGATGAAGTTATTCGGGCTCGAACCATAACTCATGAATCTGGGATGATGGCGAAGGTACTCGATCAACCACATTTGCAGAAGGATGTTGCAACCTTCAAAAAATTGAGCCCCTGCTTGGATAAAGTCAATGCTCGATAAATATTCGCCAGCACCAACGGGGCAAGTGTATGATCTTCCTTGTAGTGAGGATTTGTGCAATTCTAGCCATACGAATATCCACCGTCCCTTTATCATTTGGAAAAATCATGATCCCCAAGAATGCCACAATAAATGCAAACCGGCGGTGAATTTGCCAAAGGCCCTTGTCTTGTTTGTTGCTCAGACCCTTTTCATGCGTTTCAAAACCAGCAGAGCACCCGAACCTGAAGTATAAGAAATGGAAAGCACAACACCCATTGCTCCCACGTTCTTTTTTCGTCTGTTTGCTGATATTCAGGAGGTCAAAGAACTTGTGCATCGATGGAGCCCTTGGAAGTATAAGTTGTTGCTTCCTCAAATCCCGTCCGAATTCAATGTACCCGGCTATCTCCTCCAAAGTAGGGGTGATCTCAAAATGTGAGAAATGAAAGACATTGTGGATAGGATCCCAGAAAGTTATCAAAGCCTTGATCAGATCTTCCCGTGGTTTGATCTCAAAAATGTTTATAAGAGCACCCAATTGCTTTTTAACCCATTTCTGACCATCTTCATCTAGATCATTCCACCACATACGTAAGTGCAACTGAGCATGTTCCCTAACCACTTCTAGCGGATCCTGGATGGTATTCATTCTGTTCCTGTGGAAGGTTAAGGTTAGGGTTAACTCGAGTGGACCCTTTTGTAAACAAGTTTTTGAAGAAGAAAAGAGAGAAAAGAAAAGAAGAAAAAAAAACAAATCAAAGGACCATGATTTCTTCCCCTATATGCCAATTTTAGTCAAGTGACTGTTTTTGCAAATGCGGCCCCTTCCCAATTTCACATGAAATTTGAGGCCGGGGAGGATTATTTTATGACCCTTCACAAACTTGTCCATTCCTTTACGAAAATAGCCTTTCCAAAACTGAAAAATACTCTGAGGCTATCTCGGCAAGAACGGTTTAAGACATTGCCGAAGCTGGATCGGCTTATTTTGATCAAGAATCCAGACCGCATTCACTTGACCACCGACTTTCTTTTCTTGTTTTTTTTTTTCAAAAATAAGGCCGAACCTTATGTAGGTTGCCTACGTATCACACATCCGGTAAGAATCAGACCTGCATAGTTCGGTCAGTTTTGACACATTTAGAAGAACACAATGTTTGACTCTTTCTTTTCTGAAAAATTTTAGCAGAGCTTCGGGACGTTTTTCAAATACCGGGGTTTTCTTTAGAATCGGGCTTTATTTCCTTCCCTACATCACTCTTGGTTTTTCTTTTTGCTTTATTTTCCCTAGTCGGTCAGCATGCAAGCCCAAACAAATAAATGTACACATAGCACATAGAATGCATCAGGAAGGTGTGTTGTTTCGGGCACACCTGTCTTAGACGGACCCAACCCCTGTGTTGAGTCCCCTAAGTCAAATGCACATGATGCAAACAAACGCTCCTATTAGGGATCCGGCATAAAGCTGTGTTTTTCGAGGTTTAACTCCTGGGGTTTTGGTATAGACTTGGGTACTTGAGCGGACAACTGGGGACGAAGAGGGGGCGACGTACTGGGAGCACTGAAGTCTACTCGGCCTTGTCGCTTGCCCAGCCTCGTTCTATTTGGTATAATTTCTACAGAAAAAGCGGGCCACGTGAACGTGTGTACCATTTTCAGAAGACTCAGAGAGGCGGCGTAAGAAAACATTTATATACAATTCAAACAATAATAAAGCAGTAAACAAATAACATTTAGTACAAAAGATTCATAGAACACAGTAATATTAACAATAAATGAAGCCAAGTAAAAATCATTAACAAGCTCGAATTCTTGAACCCTGAACCAGAGATTCTCGGTTCGATCCCCAGCAGAGTCGCCAGAGCTGTCACACCTCCTTTTTACTACTCTCCGTAAAGGGTATATGAGGGAGTTTTTCCAATTAAAGGACAATCGAAACGGGATTAATTATTTAAAATTCAGAGTCGCCACTTGGGATAATTTATGGTATCCCAAGTCACTGGTTTAAAATCCCGAGTCGAGGAAAGTTGACTCTATTTACGGTCTGCGAACACAGAAATCCGGGTAAGAAATTCTGTTAACTCGGGAGAAGGTGTTAGGCATTCCTGAGTTCCGTGGTTCTAGCACGGTCGCTTTGATCATACTTGGCTTATTAAAATTGTTTAATTACTCGTTTTAGAACCTATGTGCATTTAACTTTTACCGCTTTTTAATTAAGAAAATTATCTTGAAACGAGTCACGCGTACGTATACCCATTTGTTTGGCGCGTCAAAAATCATGTCACGCGAACGTGTCCTTAATTAATAACGCTTTATTATTATTAAGAATATTTGGTCGAAGTTGCGCGAACGCATATTCCGGTTTTGTTTTTAGAAAATCGTAACCATGTCATGCGAACGTGTCCATAATTAGGATAGTATATTAAATGTACATAAGCAAACTCCGTACATTTGTCAATTTTTATATCTAAATTAATACGAAGGCCATGCAATTGTGATTTTTTGTTTGGCATGGCACGCCCCAATTCCAATTTTTTAAAGAGAATTCAAACTAAACTTTGGAGGGCCATAAGCTATTTGTATTACCTAGTATAGCACATTTCCAATCTACTTTTGAAAAGCCCAATTAATTAACTAAAGAAAAACTGAGGAAATTATGCTCGTTCGAATAAATTGGGCTTTTCAAAAGTAAAAACTGAGGAAATTATGCTCGTTCGAATAAAATTTCCAACCTGTCGACCAGCTAGCAAACAATGGGATTAAAGAAAAAGCATCTAACTCAGAAACCCCGTTCACGACCACTTTCAAGCTTGGGCCCAGCGAGCCCAATCAAATTATCGGGGATTCCAGTGCTGCCAAAACCACTGATAGTTTCAAAATAAATCCCCACAAAACAGGCCCACTCTGAAACACGGTGACTGAGAAGTATGGACTCATGATCGAGTCCCTATGAGCCCAAACCAATTTAACATGAAAAATCAGTTTCCAAATTATTAGGCCACTTCAAATTACCAATCAATTGATACCAAACTATGGGCATTGAAATTGATTTAACACTATGAACTTCTGGTTTTAAGAGATCAAACACAACGATCTGCTTATCTTTCTAATTTTAGTTATGCTGACCTGATATGACTAGATAACATCATAACTCAATATTAAGTAAGCAAGGTAAATTCAACTTCTAACATAACTTAAAAAAACACGAATCTGAAACTGGGCTTTAAAACGGACATGTCGACAGGGCAGAATCTGGGTAAATTAATACACATACAAGCCACCATTCAACAATTCAATGCATTCAAACAGCTTATCAAAGCTAAAATACCATTGTTCTTCAGTATAAACTAAACAAAAACCTTCAACCCAAAACAGTACACCGAATCCTGACACAAGGCCTTAAAAGATCTTTTACCCAACCTTTACCCAAATTCACTAAACAAGACTAAATAGATACAGTCCACAGTTCATTTATCAATACAAGTGTAAATTACTATTGCAGACTACTCTCACACTCATGAATTCAGCGAAAAAAACTAACTAACATCTGTAATTTAAAACTAATTGCGAAATATTAAAACAATAAGAGGAACAGGGAAAGAAGACTCAAATGCAGCCTTCATTTAAACAGAACTTCACTTGAATTACATGTTCAGCAGTTATTCTTCACTCATAAGCTAAGGAGGATACCTGGAGAATGAAACAAAGAAGAAAATGAGAGGCCAACAAGATAAACACCAACAGTCAACACTAGCAGTAACACAGACCCCAGATCCAGGAAATTGAACCCATAGAATCAGTGTAAATTCAATAGAACATTGATTTCAGCAACAGTTTGACCCAAAACTTGAATACCAAACAAACTTCAGCTCATTTTTAATCCTTGAGTAATCAGGAATTATTTTGGAAAGGAAAACCTCAGGAGAAACTTCAATGAAACAGTATTTTTTCTTGAAATTTATGAAAATAGTAAAATTTTGCAGTTTTTGTATTTCCAGATTTACAGCTCTTCAAAAATCTCTCTTGGGTCTACCTTGAAAGGCAAGAAATGGTGCCTTTATAAGCAAGTTACTAGGGCAACATTACAGATTTATTTTTACCTTTTTAGTCCCTTTTTAAATCTTCTTTTAGCTTAAAAGTCCCTCACTTATTGGCTTGTTACTCAAGTTAATTGTTAAAAGCCTTAAATTCACAGAGAAACCCTCAAAAGGAAATTCCAAATCAGTTACACTAAAGATTCCTTATGCCAATTCCCTAGACTACCCTCCCAGCACCCTGTTTTTACCCTGAAGACCAACCTAGGTCAAACGGGTGTGGGTTATGGACCCCAAATGGGCTCAATGTCTCAAAATATATAGCCTCAAATTCAGGCCAAACAGGACTCTATGAGAAGGAGGTCTGAATTTCCCTCAGAGCCCAAATAGTAAAGTGAAACCAAAACAAATTCAAAAGAAAACAAACTTACTAGAACCCAACGAATTGACTAATTTAACGATCACAAATAAGCAGGGAGCTAATTAAGCTATTAAAACTAATTAACAAACTAAGGAATTTCACACAGACAAATAAAAGGACTCTGAAAACAACTCGATTTTAGAGGCACTTAAGAAACTAATCTTAAAACAGAGTTTCAACAATCAATTTTTCAAAGCACAGAGATCAAACTGGATTCAATCTTTTGAAGAGGATAAAAGGAAGAAGGCAGGGACAAGAAGAAAGAGAAGAACAAGGAAAGCCATTGAGAAAAACTTACTTAAGATGACGAATGGATATCAAGCCCCCTTAGATTTCAACTTTGCTTTGACCAACAGAAATCATTTCTTCCAGTAGACCCAGCCTTACATGGCTTCGGCTGAGTCTTTGTGAGAGAAAGGATTCCTGGGAGTCTCAACCTTGAAAGAAAAACTGAAACAGAGAGACCTGAGTGACCATATTGGGGAAAATCAGGTCTTCCGAGTTTTGGATCTAAAATTCCGACCAGTAAACGAAAGTTATTGGGAAACCGGTTGGGAATCTGGTATGAGGAGGAAACGGAAAGTTTGGGGTGTAAAAATGATGGAGTTTTAGAGGAGATAGGGTTTTTAGCCAGACCTTCATTCAAAGATTCGAATCATTCTGGTTTGATTCGAGGCAAACGGAGTGGGGGTTTGGAATGAAGGGATCTTGGTGGTCATGGGGTGTTATTTTGGGAGTGGTTGGAGGTGGCGCCGCTGGTTGAGGTGGTGGAAAAATAGGGCAGCGGCTTAGGATTTGGGTCTCTGAAAGTGGGTTGAGAGAGACGATGGGAAAAGGGTTCTGAGGGGGGGGGGGATTAGTTCCGACACTCTTATAGTTAGAATAGGTTAGTTCCGGACCGTTTGATCATCTGAGATCAACGGTCCAGATCAATGTTGCAAGGAACATTGTCGTTTTAGTTGAGGGGGGGCTGGACCGGGTTGGGAAGGTTTGGGCCGGTATATGAGAAGAAGGGGCCTGGGCTTTGCACTTTGGATTCTCTTTCTTATCCTTTTCAAATCCAATTGTTTTCTTCTTTTTCTTTTTTTTTTTCAAATCAATTAACAAAATTCCAAACTAAATTCCTAAATTATCTAAATTGTAAATCTATACTAATTATCCAACTATAAATTCAAACTAAAAGAGAAAAGTTAACAATTTAAGAATTAAAGACAATAATTGTAAAAATGAACCAATTTTCGTGATTTTTTTTGACAAAACAAATAATTAACTTATTAATCCTAGAACTATTAAATAAAACCTAAATGCAATGCATGATATTTTCACAGCTGTCCCTCTTTGCTCGGAAACATGAATAGTTTTCGTGCAAAGATAAAGTGAGCGAATACGAGCGATTTTTGCCCGTTTGAATACTTCATGGGAAGCATTTTGAAAGATTTGACCGCACCCTGCTTCCGAGGTTGCCTACATATCCTTGGCTAAAAAAGGAATCAGGTCAGTGTAGTTCAGGAATGTTTGGTAGCTGGGACTACCATGAAGCTGTGACTTCACTGTTGCTGCTGTTGCTGCTACTGCTTACTGAACCCCTTATTACACCATGTCAAAAATAAAAGAATCTAAACTAGACTATGATCTATGCTTTACAAAATCCTATCTAGATCTTCAAACTTGCTATTGTGTTTCTTGTTGCCTTGTTGTCCTCTATTCTCTCGGTGGAATCCCTTTGTCGTCACCTTGAATTGTAATCTGAGATGTTTTCCCCTTCTTCAAGTGGACGACTGACTGCTAAAGTCGAATTGTATTCTGAGATATTTTTCCTTGCTCTCCAAGTGTATGCCTGACTGCTGAACTTGATATGTATTCCCATATTTTCCAGGTGGGCGCCTGATTGCTGAAATTTGAAATGTATTCCCTTGTTCTCCAGGTGGGCGCCTGATTGCTGAAACTTGAATGTATTCCCTTGTTCTCCAGGTGGGCGCCTGACTTCAATTTGAAAGTATTCCCTGCTCTCCAAACGGGCTCCTAACTTCAACTTGAAAGTATTTCCTGTTCTCCAGGCGGGCTCCTGACTACTAAACTTGAATGTATTCCCTACTCTCCAGGCGGGCATCCTGACTTCGATTTGAAATGTATTCCCTGCTCTCCAGGCGGGCTCCTGATTTCTAAACTTGAATTGTACTCCCTTGTTTTCTAGGGGGACTCCTGACTGCTGCGCTTGACTGTATTCCCTGCTTTCCAGGCGGGCTCCTGACTTCAACGAAATGACAAAAATAGAGGAAATTCGCTGCCCCAGTTTGGGTATCCGAGGACATATGTAAGTGTGAAATGGATCACATTACCCACTATCAATAAGAACTTGAAAGCTAAAATTTGAATTGTACTCCCTTTTTCTCCAGGCGGGATCCTGACTGCTGACTTGAAATGTATTCCCTGCTCTTCAGGCGGGCTCCTGACTACTGACTTGCAATTCTTCTCCCTGTTCTCCAAGCGGGTACCTAATTTCAACAAAATAGACAAAACAAAGAAAACTTTCTGCCCAAGTTTGGTAGCTGGGCACATATGCGAGTGTTAAACTGAATCATATTACCAAATATTACTAAGAATTTGAAAGCTAGGTCCCTTTATCTAGGGGGTCCTAACAGCTCTTAACTAAATGACAATTTCAAATCTACGCTATATCTTTTAAAGGCATGACTTCTGCTACATCTTGTTATCTAAGAAGGTCTTAAACTACTCCCCATGATCCAGGAGGGTCCTGAAAATCCAAGGTCAAATTTTATCTTAAGTGTGACAGCTTTTATAGCTGAATTATACTACCTTATAGCAGGATTGACGCTGAATGTTGCTATCTAACCGAAACTTTAAAGCTAAGTCCCATTATCCAGGAGGGTCCTGAAAACTCCTAATTGAATCCTATCTCGAACATGCAAACTTCTACGCCGACTTATATTCCTTTGGGATGCATTTATGCTAGATTATGCTATTTTGAACATTTAAACTAGGTCCCATTTTTTAGGAGGGTCCTGAGGATTTCCAATTGAATCCCATTATTCAGGCGGGACCTGAGAGTTTACCATCAAACCTGTTTGGTGCTTGCCTTTCCTTGCGGAGAGTTCCTCTGAAACAAACGAACTTTTCTGCCCCTGTTTCAATCAAAGAACATTTATTAGTTTAAAATGGTGGTTAGTTGATGACATTCATACTGAAGATCCTTCTGCTGCATTATTTTGTTTTGACTGGCTTCTCAGAACAGGCCCTGAACCGCTTGACTTTCCGACTGACTTTCAAAAACCCATAACTTGAATGACCTGATTGTTCTATCCCCGAACCGTTGCTTCACATCTCTGACCCCTTTAACTGAACCTCTGCATCCCCAATGAAATTACCAAATCATTTTGCCGATGGAACTCTAGCTGGCATTTTATCCCTTTTTACATCATGCTATCTTTGGTATGCTCTGGCCGCACTGTTCTTTGCAATCTTGAAGCTGGTAGTGAGCTTTGAAATTCCTTTTTATTTGTTTAAACAGAACTGACATTGGGAATTCTTAGAGAAATAAACCCAAAGAAATGAAATGCAATGACTTTCAGAGTTAAGGATAAGGAAGTCCAAAATTGGAAGACTATCTGAAGAGAAAAAGAAAAGAGACTTATCTGAGCGGATCAGCTGGCACCAATGATCATGACATGCAATTTGGATTTATCAGCCCAATTTGTCCAACCCATCAACTTTCAGTTGCCGTACTTTGTTGCCCCAGAATTTTCATAACTTGATTTCTTCACCTCAAATCCCGACCTTGTTCATCTTGCGGTGCCTTGAAAAGCTTTCACCAGCAGACCTCTCCCATTCCTTCATCTGTCAACTCACTTTCTCCTTAAGGTGCCCGTGAGGGTTTTCACCAATAGGACTCTCTCATTTTGATTTTTCTCATCTCCCGTCGCCTTATGGTGCCTGTGAGGGTTTTCACCAATAAGACTCTCTAATTTTATTTCTCTCAGCTCTCGTCGCCTTACGATGCCCGTGAAGGTTTTCACCAATAAGACTCTCATTTGTATTTTTTCTGCTTGAACCAGAGTGTTGCCCCTCACATGAATTACCTTTTCCTGCTTGACTTGGCATTTCTCGAAGACTGATCAGAAGGTCTTTCTTTGGACTGTAACGTGGGCTTTTGGATGGGGTTAGAAAGAAAGGGTATAAAAGGCTCAAAAAAATTCAAATGGGTCAAAATTACAACTTTCGGAATCAGGTTTCTCACAACAACCACAACTTCTGCCCCAGTTTCTTGCTTGGGGGCTTTTGGATTTTGTTTCGATGGGACCGAACCGTGAGGCTGCCTACGTATCTTTAAAAGGAATCAGGTCGAACGTAGTTCATGTCATAGAAATTACTTTGTTGTTGTGATTTTCTCTTTCTCGTTTGTTGTTTTGTTGTTTTTTCTTTCTTCTTTTTCCTCTCTTTTTTTTGTTAATTTTCATTTTTTCTTCTCTCCCTTTTCGTTCTTTTCTTTTCTTCTTTTCTTTTTCCTTTCTCTTTTTCTCTCCTTTCTTTCCTTATCTTTACGTTTGTGTTTCCGATATTTTCTATTGATTCTGAAGGAGGGGTATGAAAGAAAATAAATGAGGCTCAATGGGGTAACGAGGGATAAAGTGTTTAGATAGCAGAATAAAATGCCTTCGTCATTTCAATATTCGAGACATGCCAAATACAAACAAGTACAATCAAAGGAAGAAATCATACATAATATCTCTTGACTGCATCAGAATTGATAGCCATTTCTACATATTTGCCTTCTACATTTGTCAAATACAATGCACCATTGGACAACACTCTAGTCACGACAAACGGCCCCTACCAATTTGGGGCGAACTTTCCTTTTGCTTCAACTTGATGAGGAAGAATGCATTTCAATACTAACTGCCCCACTTCAAACTTTTGTGGACACACCTTCTTGTTGTATGCTCTTGCCATTCTCTGTTGATACAACTGGCCATGACACATTGCTGCCAGTCTCTTTTCATCGATCAAACTCAATTGTTCCAGGCGGGTTTTGACCTACTCCTCATCATCGACCTCAGCCTCCGCGATAATTCGAAGAGATGGGATTTCCACTTCTGCGGGTATCACTGCTTTGTTGCCATACACCAACAAATAAGGAGTCGCTCCTACTGAAGTACGGACAGTAGTGCGATAACCCAGCAATGCAAACGACAACTTTTCATGCCACTGCCTAGAACCTTCCACCATTTTTCGAAGTATCTTCTTTATATTCTTGTTGGCTGCCTCAACTGCTCCGTCTGCCTTGGGGCGGTACGGGGTAGAATTGCGATGTGTGATCTTGAACTGCTAACATACCTCTTTCATCAGATGACTATTGAGATTAGCCCCATTGTCTGTAATGATCACCTTCGGTATCCCAAACCGGCAAATGACATTTGAATGCACAAAATCAACCACCGCCTTCTTGGTTATAGACTTGAATGTTTTAGGCTCTACCCACTTGGTGAAATAATCGATGGCCACCAGAATAAACCTGTGCCCGTTGGACGCTGCTGGCTCGATTGGTCCAATGAAATCCATTCCCCAGGCAACAAAAGGCCATAGTGCAGACATTGTATGTAATTCAAATGGTGAAGAATGATTCAAATCTCCATGCACTTTGCACTGATGACATTTACGCACGAAACTGATACAATATCGCTCCATAGTGAGCCAATAATAACCTACCCGGAGAATCTTCTTTACCAGCACATACCCACTCATGTGCGGTCCACATACTCTAGAATGTACTTCGGTCATGATAGATGTGGCATGTTTGGCATCTACACATCTTAATAACCCAAGATCTGGAGTTCTTTTGTACAAAACTCCTCCACTGAAGAAAAATCCACTTGCCAAGCAACGAATTGTTCTCTTTTGATCACCTGTGGCTTGTACCGGATATACTCCCCTTCGGATGTATTCCTTGATGTCGTGAAACCAAGGCTCCCCATCGAGCTCTTCCTCTACCATGTTACAATAAGCATGCTGATCATGGACCAGAATATGCAACGGGTTTACATAAGCCTTATCTAGATGATGTAACATTGACACCAGAATAGCCAAAGCATCGGCGACCTCATTGTGGATCCTCGGAATATACCTGAACTCTATTGATTTAAACCGTTGACAAAGATCATGCAAGCATTGTCGGTATGGTATGAGTTTTAAATCCCATGTTTCCCATTCTCCCTGAATCTGGTGTACCAAAAAGTTCGAGTCACCCAAGACCAAGACTTCCTAGACACCCATATCCACAACCATCCTCAAACCCAAAATGTATGCCTCGTATTCCACCATGTTGTTAGTACAGAACCGAAGCTAAGCCGTAACAGGGTAATGATGCCCTGTTTCAGAAACAAGTACCGCTCCTATTCCAACGCCTTTCATGTTAGCTGCCCCATCAAAGAAAAGTTTCCATCCTGGCCTTTCAATATGTTCCAACTCATCAATGTGCATTACCTCTTCATTAGGGAAGTAAGTCTTCAAAGGTTCGTATTCTTCATCCACAGGATTCTCAGCCAAGTGGTTGGCCAATGCTTGTGCTTTCATCGCGGTCCGAGTCACGTAGACAATGTCAAATTTTGTGAGCAAGATCTGCCACTTTGCAATCCTACCCGTGGGCATAGGCTTCTGGAAGATATACTTCAATGGATCAAAGCGAGAGATGAGGTAAGTCGTATAAGAGGACAAATAATTTTTCAGCTTCTAGGCTACCCAAGTTAGGGCACAACACGTCCTCTCAAGCTGAGCGTACTTAACCTTGTAAGATGTGAACTTCTTGTTGAGATAATATATGGCCTGCTCTTTTCTGCCAGTGATGTCATGTTGTCCCAACACACATCCAAATGAATTGTCCAAGACTGTCAAATACAGAATCAAAGGTCTCCCTGGTTTTGGCGGGACCAACACATGTGTGTTTGACAAGTATCCCTTTATCTTATCAAAGGCCTCCTGACATTCATCTGTCCACTTGACTGCAATATCTTTTTTTAACAATTTGAAGATAGGCTCACACGTTGTCGTGAGCTGAGCAATAAACCGACTGATATAATTCAATCTTCCCAACAGACTCATCACCTCAGTCTTGTTCTTCGGAGGTGGCAATTCCTGGATGGCTTTGATTTTTGATGGGTCTAATTCAATACCTCGTTGGCTGACTATGAATCCCAACAACTTTCTAGACGGAACACCGAACGCGCATTTTGCAGGATTGAGCTTGAGATTGTACCTGCGAAGCCTTTGGAAGAACTTTCTCAGATCTCTGACATGGTCAGACTGCTTTCTAGACTTTACAATCACGTCATCCACATAAACCTCGATCTCCCTGTGTATCATGTCATGGAATATGGTCGTCATTTCCCTCATGTAGGTTGCCCCGGTATTTTTCAAACCAAATGGTACGACCCGATAACAGTACCTTCCCCATGGCGTGATAAACCCGGTGAATGTTAATCTTTGCACCGGGCCCAACAAATTGCGCATCCGCCTTGCTAGAACCCTCTCCAGCTTCCAACATGTTCACATCGGCGAATATCCTCTCGAACCTTTCCATCAAATCTTCATCCACATCAACCACCGAAATGGGAACCGCCGTCACTGGGTGCTTTATGGTACCAGGCCTGACAAATGATCGGGAAAGACGCGTGAATGGCTTTGGAAGGGCCCATGCTCTCTGTTTCATTTTTCTGGCTCTTCTCACGTCTGCGACTGTGGGCTTGAATCCCAGACCAAATGTATCCAAGTTCTTAGGAAGAGAAACTGGTTGTACGATACCTTGTAGAGATGCTCCCAAACCTTTGCTCGGTACAAAACCATTTTTCAACATTTTAACGGCTACCATGACTGAGGCAACAACTACCTTTGAAGTCGTCACGCACTTCCCTTTAGGGATTTTCTCTACCGATACCGTGTCATCAAGCTGATAAACTTATGGCCCCTTGTTGTCTTCAAACTCTATGAATGGAACAATGGCATCACTGGGAACGCACAAATTGTCTTCGCCATGCACAACAATTTCCTGTCTATCCCATTCAAACTTAACCATTTGATGCAGAGTGGATGGGACCGCTTTGGCAGCATGAATCCAGGGTCGTCCTAATAGCAGATTGTAAGAAACAACCACATCGAGTACCTGGAATTCCATAGTAAATTTAACTAGCCCTATTGTAAGCTCGAGCACTATGTCCCCGACCGAATCTTTTCCTCCCCCGTCGAATCCCCGAACACAGATAATCTTCTTGTGAATTCTTTCATCATCCACCTTCAACTTGTTCAGAGTGGAAAGAGGGCAAATATTTGCACTGGAATCATTGTCAACAAGTCCCCGAGTAACCACAGAATCTTCACATTTCACTGTTAGATAGAGGGCTCTATTGTGCTCGGTACCCTCCATGGGCAACTCATCATCAGAAAAAGTGACTCTGTTTACCTCAAATATCTTGTTAGCTATCTTTTCCAAGTGGTTTACTGAGATTTTGTCAGGAACGTGGGCTTCATTCAAGATTTTCATCAAAGCCCGACGGTGTTCGTCTGAGTGGATCAATAATGACAAGAGCGAGATCTGAGCTGGTGTTTTCCTTAATTGCTCCACAATAGAATAGTCTTGTACTTTCATCTTTCTTAGAAATTCTTCTACTTCTTCCTCTGTCACCGCTTTCTTCACGAACACTGGATTATCTTTTAAGGTCTTAGCTTTTCTCAACTCTTCGGGGCAAAGCATCCCCCAATCGAGTAAAACCATGAGTCTCACACACTTTTTCTTTAACCTCTTTCCCCTTGTAAGTCACTGTCACTCGTTCAATTCCATGGGACTGCCTTACTGTTGACTATGGGTAATTGAGTTACCAGTTTGATAATGACAGGATCTGTGTAGGCGCCCTTCACAATTACCACAGGCTTGTTCGTCACTCCTGGCACAACCACTTTTGCTCTTTCATGATTTCCTGCAACGTCACTTGAGGACCCCTTCTTGACCTCCACAGATGGTTCATTATTTGCCCCGTTCAACTCGATCATAGACTTCTCACTTGTTGACTTTTCAAACGGCTTGGCTTCACTTGCCTGGATCATTATGATGGTTTGCGACGACTTCTTAGGCTCCCCTACCTTATGCACTATCTCAATCATATTAGTCTCATGATGGGCCGGCAACGGGTTCTGGTTGATGTTGGGTGCCTCCGGGGCTTGGACCTCAATCCGATTAGTATCAATGAGCTCTTGAATAATTATTTTCAATTTCTAGCATTTCTTTGTGTCGTGACCCGGGGTCCCTGAACAATACTCACAACTCACCGAACGGTCAAGATTTCTGGGAGGGGGATTCGGGAGTTTAACCTCAATCGGATTCAACATACCCAACTGTCTCAGTCGGTGGAATAGACTAGCATATGATTCTCCCAATGGAGTGAAAGTCTTCTGTTTCTGCAACTTTTCATTCTTTAAGGCTTGATTTGGCCGGAAACCTGTTCCAGGGAGATTTCTGTAGGCTCTTGGAGGTGGATGGGCATTTTGTGGAGCTAAGTATGGACTTTGTAGAGCCGGCTCACGCCATTGTGTGTGAGCGTGAGGTTGGGTATAGGTTTTTGCGTGATGGACGAAAAAATGGGGATCGGGCGGTGGGTAGTAGTGTTGTGGTAGACTATATTGAGTGTGGGGGTAAGTTTTGTGGTAGGGTCGAGGTGGGTTGTAGTGATGTGGAAGGTTCCTAGAACCAACCGAAGCTCCTGACTCAATTGTAACAACATCCTCTTTCTTCTTTTTCCCGAGTACACCCCCAATACCGTTTTGAATGGTCTGGGCGGTCGCTTTGATTGCTGAATAACTCATGATCTTGTTGGACTTGAGTCCCTCCTCAACCATGCCTCCCATTTTTACAACTTCATTAAAGGACTTGCCTACTACTGACACCAAGTGACCAAAATAAGTGGGTTCCATTGCCTGCAAGAAATAATCAACCATCTCACTTTTTTTCTTCGGAGGGTCAACCCTCGCTGCTTGCTCTCTCCACCAGAATCCATATTCCCTAAATCTCTCACCGGGCTTCTTCTCAATCTTTGTCAATGATAGACGGTCTGGGATAAGTTCGAGGTTGTACTGAAAATGACAGGCAAAAGCTTGGGCCAAATCATCCCATGTGTATCACCTGCTATGATCTTGTCTGGTATACCATTCTAATGCCGAGCCACTCAAACTTTGGCTGAAATATGCCATCAGTAATTCATCTCTTCCACCTGCTCCTCTCATCTTGCTACAAAATCCTCTTAAGTGTGCTACTGGGTCACCATGCCCGTCGTACAGATCAAACTTGGGCATTTTGAACCCTGCTGGCAACTGAACATCTGGGAACAGACATAAATCTTTATAGGCCACACTTACTTGACCTCCCAATCCCCTCATATCTCTGAACGATTGTTTTAAGCTTTTGACCTTTCTGATCATCTCTTCATACTCGGGATTTTTGGGTGGCTTCTCGGTCTCTGCCGGGAGATCAAGATGAGGGGTACAAGAATATGGTTCTGGAACTTTGAAGGTGGGTTCAAGGGGATAGTACTGGTTATCGTGAGTTTGGAACAGAGGTTCTCTGGAAGATCGGTGTAATGTAGTAGGTAGAGGTGCCACAAAAATAGGTGTAATTGGTGGGGGAGGGTATGGGACTTGTTTGGGTGGTGGAGCTTGAGAAGTATGTGAGGTGGCGCCATAGCATTGTTGGTAGAGGGGAAAGGCTGGAGATGAGTTCACAATGGGAGGCTCCTGAGGTTGGGCTGATGGTGGGATATAAGCAGGGTTGGAGGGATAAACCGGTGGTGGATGCCCCTTGGCCCAGGCTTGGTACATTTCAACCATCTGCTGCTTTAGCTTATACATCTCCTCCTTCATTGCATTAACATCTAGTTCTTCCACCTCTTTTGACGGGTCAACAATACTTGTCTCCGGTTCTTGGTTGGCCATATTCAGCCTGTCTTTTGATCGGGTGTTGTACGAGTGAGTTGCCAGAATGCCAATCAACTAACCACCTGCCTGGACTCAATACATCAAACAACAACCTTGTTAGAGATTAGGCTTTTAATAAATTGGTAACCGCACATTGGGCATGAATACACCTAAACAATTAACCGTCTCTATTATGTATTTGATCGGTTGCATGCGTCATCCCGACCTTTTCTTACTTTCAATTGCAAACTTCCCCCTTTTTCTTTATTTTCTTTTCCTTCCTTTCACTCTTGCCTCTATTCTCTCTTTATTTTTATTCTCTCTTGATTTCTTATTTTCTCTCTTTTCTTTCTTGTTTTTCCGCTCTTTTTCTTTTCTTTACTCTCTTGTTTTTCCTCTTATTTGGTTACAGTCGAATCCTATGGAGATTGCTTACGTATCATGACCCCGCATGAATCAGACCTAGCGTAGTTCTTGAAGATAAAAATAATAAAACTTTTTTGGAATTTAAAAAAAAAATTCATAATAAGACTCGGAAATAAACAAAAACTAATAGACTCTGATGAAAGACGAAATACAGACTCGAAAAACAAACAACCCACATACTCTGATAAAAGAAATATAGACTCCTAGACAAACTGGCAGACTTTAATGGTAAGAAAATACAGACTCAAGAAATCACGAATACATCAGTGTCTCAAATGCCCCCGGGACTCGCGGAGCATCATTCGGCCTCGCTGCTGGCCGACTCGCTAAATTCCCTTGGAGGTGGTAGAGATCTTCCATTACCCGGCGAACAAAAATCATCACACTAGCGAAGAACATAGATCTCGTCATATCCTCACAGCTACTGCACTTCATCACGATGTAGTTGACGACCCTTTTGACTCGCTCTCTTATGACGCCCTTCTCTTGCAACAAACGCCCAATTTGTTCGGTTCTGGCTTCCAAAGTTTGTTCGACTACCTGGTTCTGCTCTTGGAGTTGTTGCAAGTCTCTTTCTAGCCATGCCATTAAGGCGTAACAATGTTCTCTTTCAGCCTTAAAATTTTTGGCTTGTTTAGCCATTTCACCCTCGAGGTTGCCAATTGCCTTTTCCCAACCTGTGACCCTTTTTTCATATCTTTCTTTCATCTGTTGAATGAAAGCTACACGCCTTTCAGCGCTTTTAGCCAACCTTGCCTGTGCTTTTGCTAGTTCAGACTCAGCTTTCTGCAGGTCATCTTCATAGTCACGTACCTTTTGAGTAAGGTTATAAATAAGCCTTTCATCTTTCCTGCTTCGGCCCGGGTTCTCGGCTTCAATTTTCAACTGTCGAACCTGAGCTCTGAGAGCTTCATTTTCTCGCACCAATCTTCTCTTCTCACCTTCAGCCTCTTGTGCCTGCAAATCATTGTTGAATGTGACATTTCTCAACTCTTCTTGTAGATCATGGATGGTGGCCTTATATTCCTTTTCCTTCTCCCCCATGCTAACCTCTCCTGAATTTGTTCATCAAAGGCTTGAACATGAGGCCTTTTGGCGGGCCTTTCGGGCTCTGGCTCGTTATAAGACATTTTCTCAAACCAAGCAGCATAATTTGGATCTACTTCCCCCTTAGCGATGTCTGGTACCTGGGTGCCATTTTTAAGATACCGGCAGCTATTCCAATCCTGCTGAACTACAGCCTCGGGCAATGCAGCTTCTGGATGTAACTCTATGACCTGGGTGCTTAGATCTTCATCTTTAGGCACAATCTGATACCTTCCCAATTGCCTCAAGACCCTCTGCGGTGCATACGGCTGAATACTCCTTACGCCCATTAACCTCAGGTAGCCTTTGGTAGTAGTCATATAGATGGCTTTTGTCCTCGAGAGCCATCCTATAGTCCACTCGACCTGACCTGCGTTAAGATTTTTCAAGTGAGAGACCCATGCTTCAAACCCTTCTGGTGCGTTGTAATCTTTTACCCTCTCCTCGTAACTAGTGATGAAGTTATTTGGGCTCGAACCATAACTCATGAATCTGGGATGATGGCGAAGGTGCTTGATCAACCACATTTGTAGAAGGATGCTGCAACCTTTAAAAAATTGAGCCCCTGCTTTGCATAAAGTCAATGCTCGATAAATATCCTCCAGCACCAACGGGGCAAGTGTATGATCTTCCTTGATAGTGAGGATTTGTGCAATTCTAGCCATAAGAATATCCACCGTTCCTTTCTCATTTGGAAAAACCATGATCCCCAAGAATGCCATAATAAATGCAAACCGACGGTGAATTTGCCAAAGGCCCTTATCTTGTTTGTTGCTCAGACCCTTTTCATGCGTTTCAAAACCAGCAGAGTGCCCGAACCTGAAGTATAAGAAATGGAAAGCACAACACTCATTGCTCACACGCTCTTTATTCGTCTGTTTGCTGATATTCAGGAGGTCAAAGAACTTGTGCATCGATGGAGCCCTTGGAAATATAAGTTGTTGCTTCCTCAAATCCCGTCCGAATTCAATGTACCTGGCTATCTCCTCCAAAGTAGGGGTGATCTCAAAATCCGAGAAACGAAAGACATTGTGGATAGGATCCCAGAAAGTTACCAAAGCCTTGATCAGATCTTCCCGTGGTTTGATCTCAAAAATGTTTATAAGAGCACCCAATTACTTTTTCACCCATTTCTGACCATCTTCATCTAGATCATTCCACCACATACGTAAGTGCAACTGAGCATGTTCCCTGGCCACTTCTGGCGGATCCTGGATGGTATTCATTCTGTTCCTGTGGAAGGTTAAGTTTAGGGTTGACTCGAGTGGACCCTTTTGTAAACAGGTTTTTGAAGAAGAAAAGAGAGAATAGAAAAGAAGAAAAAAACAAATCAAAGGACCATGATTTTTTCCCTATATGCCAATTTTAGCCAAGTGACTGTTTTTGCAAATGAGGCACCTTCCCAATTTCACATGAATTTTGAGGCCGGGGAGGTTATTTTATGACCCTTCACAAACTTGTCCATTCCTTTACGAAAATAGCCTTTTGACAATTGAAAAATACTCTGAGGCTATCTCGGCAAGAACGATTTAAGATATTGCTAAAGCTGGATCGGCTTATTTTGTTCAACAATCCAGACTGCATTCACCCAACCACCGACTTTTTTTTCTTATTTTTCTTTTTTTTTTCAAAAATAATGTCGAGCCTTATGTAGGTTGCCTATGTATCTCATATCCGGTGAGAATCATACCTGCGTAGTTCGGTCAGTTTTGACACATTTGGAAGAACACAGTGTTTGACTCTTTCTTTTCTGAAAAATTTTGGCAGAGCTTCGGGACGTTTTTCAAATACCGGGGTTTTCTTTAGAATCGGGCTTTATTTCCTTCCCTCCATCACTCTTGGTTTTTCTTTTTTCTTTATTTTCCCTAGCCGGTCAGCATGCAAGCCCAAACAAATAAATGTACACATAGCACATAGAATGCATCAGGATGGTCTGTTGTTTCGGGCACACCTGTCCTAGACGGACTCAACCCTGTGTTGAGTCCCCTAAGTCAAATGCACATGATGCAAACAAACGCTCCTATTAGGGATCCGACATGAAGCTGTGTTTTTCTAGGTTTAACTCCTGGGGTTTTGATCTAGACTTGGGTACTCGAGCAGACAACTGGGCCGAAGAGGGGGCGACGTAACGGGAGCACTGAAGTCTATCCGGCCTTGTCTCTTGCCTAGCCTCGTTATATTTGGTATAATTTCTACAGAAAAAGCGGGTCATGCGAACGTGTGCACCATTTTCAGAAGACTCGGAGAGGTGGCGTAATAAAATATTTATATACAATTCAAACAATAATAAAGCAGTAAACAAATAACATTTAGCACAAAAGATTCACAGAATACAGTAATATTAACAATAAATGAAGCCAAGTAAAAATCATTAACAAGCTCGAATTCTTGAACCCTAAACCAGAGATTCTGGGTTCGATCCCCAGCAGAGTCGCCAGAGCTGTCACACCTCCTTTTTACTACCCTCATAAAGGGTATATGAGGGAGTTTTTCCAATTAAAGGACAATCGAAATTGGATTAATTATATAAAATTCAGAGTCACCACTTGGGATAATTTATAGTGTCCCTAGTCACCGGTTTAAAATCCCGAGTCGAGGAAAGTTGACTCTATTTATGGTCTGCGAACACAGAAATCCGGGTAAGAAATTCTGTTAACTCGGGAGAAGGTGTTAGGCATTCCCGAGTTTCGTGGTTCTAGCACGGTCTCTTTGATCATACTTGACTTATTAAAATTGTTTAATTACTCGTTTTAGAATCTATGTGCATTTAACTTTTACCACTTTTTAATTAAGAAAATTATCTTGAAATAGGTCACGCGTACGTGTACCCATTTGTTTGGCGCGTCAAAAATCATGTCACGCAAACATGTCCATAATTAATAACATTTTATTATTATTAAGAATATTTGGTCGAAGTTGTGCGAACGCATACTCCGGTTTTGTTTTTAGAAAATCGTAATCATGTCACGCGAACGTGTCCATAATTAGGATAGTATATTAAATGTACAGAAGCAAACTCCGTACATTTGTCAATTTTTATATCTAAATTAATACGAAGGCCATGCAATTGTGATTTTTTGTTTGGCATGGCACGCCCCATTTCCAATTTTTTAAAGAGAATTCAAACTAAACTTTGGAGGGCCATAAGCTATTTGTATTACCTAGTATAGCACATTTCCAATCTATTTTTGAAAAGCCCAATTAATTACCTAAAGAAAAACTGAGGAACTTATGCTCGTTCGAATAAAATCTCCAACCTGTCGACCAGCTAGCAAATAATGGGATTAAGGAAAAATCATCTAACTCAGAAACCCCATTCACGGCCACTTCAAGCTTGGGCCCAGCGAGCCCAATCAAATTATCGGGGATTCCAGTGCTGCCAAAACCACTGATAGTTTCAAAATGAATCCCTACAAAACAGGCCCACTCTGAAACACGACGACTGAGAAGTATGGACTCAGGATCGAGTCCCTATGAGCCCAAACCAATTTAACATGAAAAATCAGTTTCCAAATTATTAGGCCACTTCAAATTACCAATCAATTGATGCCAAACTATGGGCATTGAAATTGATTTAACACTATAAACTTCTGGTTTTAAGAGATCAAACACAACGATCTGCTTATCTTTCTAATTTTAGTTATGTTGACCTGATATGACTAGATAACATCATAACTCAATATTAAGTAAGCAAGTTAAATTCAACTTCTAACATAACTTTAAAAAACACGAATATGAAACTGGGCTTCAAAACGGACATGTCGACAGGGCAGAATCTGGGTAAATTAATACACATACAAGCCACCATTCAACAATTCAATGCATTCAAACAACTTATCAAAGCTAAAATACCATTGTTCTTCAGTATAAACTAAACAAAAACCTTCAACCCAAAACAGTACACCGAATCCTGACACAAGGCCTTAAAAGATCTTTTACCCAGCCTTTACCCAAATTCACTAAAGAAGACTAAATAGATACAGTCCACAGTTCATTTATCAATACAAGTGTAAATTACTATTGCAGACTACTCTAACACTCACGAATTCAGCGAAAAAAACTAACTAACATCTGTAATTTAAAACTAATTGCGAAATATTGAAACAATAAGAGGAACAAGGAAAGCAGACTCAAATACAGCCTTCATTTAAACAGAACTTCACTTGAATTACATGTTCAACAGTTATTCTTCACTCATAAGCTAAGGAGGATACCTGGAGAATGAAACAAAGAAGAAAATGAGAGGCCAGCAAGATAAACACCAACAGTCAATACTAGCAGTAACACAGACCCCAGATCCAGGAAATTAAACCCATAGAATCAGTGTAAATTCAATAGAACATTGATTTCAGCAACAGTTTGACCCAAAACTTGAATACCAAACAAACTTCAGCTCATTTTTAATCCTTGAGTAATCGGGAATTGTTTTGGAAAGGAAAACGTCAGGAGAAACTTCAATGAAACAGTATTTTTTCTTGAAATTTATGAAAAGTAGTAAAATTTTGCAGTTTTTGTATTTCCAGATCTTCAAAAATCTCTCTTGGGTCTGCCTTGAAAGGCAAGAAATGGTGCCTTTATAGGCAAGTTACTAGGGCAGCATTGCAGATTTGTTTTTACCTTTTTAGTCCCTTTTTAAATCTTCTTTTAGCTTAAAAGTCCCTCACTTATTGGCTTGTTACTCAAGTTATATTGTTAAAAGTCTGAAATTCATAGAGAAACCCTCACTAGAAACTTCCAAATCAGTTACACTAAAGATTCCTTATGCCAATTCCCTAGACTACCCTCCCAACACCATGTTTTTATCCTGAAGACCAACATGGGTCAAACGGGTGTGAGTTATGGACCCCAAATGGGCTCAATGTCTCAAAAGACATAGCCTCAAATTCAGGCCAAACAGGACTCTCTGAGAAGGAGGTCTGTATTGCCCTCAGAGCCCAAAATAGCAAAGTGAAACCAAAATAAATTCAAAAGAAAACAAACTTACCAGAAACCAGCAAATTGACTAATTTAACGATCACAAATAAGCAGGGAGCTAATTAAGCTATAAAAACTAATTAACAAACTAAGCAATTTCAGACAGACAAATAAAAGGACTTTGAAAACAACTCGATTTTAGAGGCACTTAAGAAACTAATCTTAAAACAGAGTTTCAACAATCAATTTTTCAAAGCACAAAGATCAAATTGACTCAATCTTTTGAAAAGGATAAAATGAAGAAGGCAGGGACAAAAAGAAAGAGAAGAACAACGAAAGCCATTGAGAAAAACTTACTTAAGAGGACGAACGGATATCAAGCCCCCTCAGATTTCAACTTTGCTTTGACCAACAGAAATCATTTCTTCTAGTAGACCCAGCCTTGCATGGCTTCGGCTGAGTCTTTGTGAGAGAAAGGATTCCTGGGAGTCTCAACCTTGAAAGAAAAACTGAAACGGAGAGACCTGAGTGACCATATTGGGGAAAACCGGGTCTTCCGAGTTTTGGATCTGAAATTCCGACCAGTAAACGGAAGTTATTGGGAAACCGGTTGGGAATCTGGTATGAGGAGGGAACGGAAAGTTTGGGGTGCCAAAATGATGGAGTTTTAGAGGAGATAGGGTTTTTAGCCAGACCTTCATTCAAAGATTCGAATCATTCTGGTTTGATTTGAGGCAAACGGAGTGGGGGTTTGAAATGAAGGGATCTTGGTGGTCATGGGGTGTTATTTTGGGAGTGGTTGGAGGTGGCGCAGCCGGTTGAGGCGGTGGAAAAATAGGGCGGTGTCTTAGGGTTAGGGTCTCTGAAAGTGGGTTGAGAGAGACGATGGGAAAGGGGTTCTGAGGGGGGGGATTAGTTCCGACACTCTTATAGTTAGAATAGGAGTTCCGGACCGTTTGATCATCTGAGATCAATGGTCCAGATCAATGTTGCAAGGAACAGTGTCGTTTTAGTTGAGTGGGAGGGGGGGCTGGACCGGGTTGGGAAGGTTTGGGCCGGTATATGAGAAGAAGGGGTCTAGGCTTTGCACTTTGGGCCAAAATCGACAGCCCTTTTGATTCTCTTTCTTATCCTTTTCAAATCCAATTGTTTTCTTCTTTTTCTTTTTTTTTTCAAATCAATTAACAAAATTCCAAACTAAATTCCTAAATTATCTAAATTGTAAATTTATACTAATTATCCAACTATAAATTCAAACTAAAAGAGAAAAATTAACAATTTAAGAATTAAAGACAATAATTGTAAAAATGAACCAATTTTTGTGATTTTTATTTTTTGACAAAACAAATAACTAACTAATTAATCCTAGAACTATTAAATAAAACCTAAATGCAATGCATGATATTTTCGTATTTTCCATTATTTAAAACAAAATAAAGATGCGCACACGAATGCAAACAAATAACAGAAAAATGCCACGAAAATCCATAAAATTGCAAACAATGAAAAGAAATTATTTTGTTTTGAATTTATGGGAGTAATTCATATAGGGCAAAAATCACGTGCTCACAATCACCAATTAGCTGGTACAAGAATCCTAGCGCTCTGAATCGTCAACCTGAAAATCAGTATCTGCATCATGAGATGCAGGACCCGGGCAAAAAGGGACATCAGTACATTTGAATTGCACTGGTATGTAAAGCAACTAAAAGAAAGAATTATAAATGCTGAAATTAATACTGAACTGATAACTGAGAATTGATAATTGACAACTGAAATTATAACTGTTGAAACTGAAACTAAAATGATAACTGATAACTGAGATAATAATTGATAACTAATAACTGGTGATTGAAATGATAGCTGATAATTGAACTGAACAAAGAAAGTGAGGATATGAAACTCCCTTTTCCGAATGATGAACAACCTGTTTATCTGAATATTAAACTGCGGCCTCAGACCCGATATATATGTGCACAAATTGCGGCCTCAGACCCAAGTGTACGCGTACATAACTGCGGCCTCAAACCCAAAGATGCATAAAACATTAAATGCGGCCTCAGGCCCAAATACAGGGGTTCAACATTTGGGGATTTAAAATCAAGAACTGAGAATCATACTGCAATACATGATACTGAAATACTTAATCATATTGAATTACACGATACTCAAATTTTAAATAGAACTAGACTGAGACATATATTCATGAACTGAATATGAAAACTGAAACTTCAACTATTTATGACATGCTGAGAAATCTAGACTGAGACTCATAGGCATCAAACCCAAGTCTATATTAATTATGCACTGATTTCACAACGTTTAGAATGAAATTCATGAATGAGTTACGAATCTAGAGAATAGAAGTTCTACGACTATTCATAGAACTAAGGCATAATTACTTTACGAGGAAACTAGTAATAGTCATAATGAATGGGACGTAGGAAGAATCATAAACATTCCCAAACGTAAAGAGAATTAGCCTCACATACCTTAATTTTGCCCCTTAGTGATAGTACAATGATCCACAACACTAAGAACCTTCAATCTACAATAGCAACATCCAATAGAACCAATATTAGTAACAAATTCCATAACTTAAGTCATTTAGGCATATTATCAAACACCTTGTAAGCATACATCTTTACATCTCATCACCATATGATTAGTTCATCCAACTACCACTATTCATCAATAATTTATCCCACCATCATGATTGACCAATTTATAACTTCAAATGTCACATATATGACTATCCATCCACACCCAACCAACAAAGTTCCATTAAATAATCATCTTTCAATCTCTACAATAGTTATGTAATTAAATTGGGAACTCTTATTCATACTCATATTCCCTTAATAAATCTATACATGTAAGTCTAAGGGTGTAGGATTACCTTTTTGGAAGAAATCTTGCAAAACCCTCCTTTGAGTTCTTGAAGAAATCTCTTGAAGATCTAAGTATTTTATGTGTAGAATTCATCAATACTAGTGTAGAAATGATGGAATTCACACCAAGATAATGGGGATTTCTTACCTTGAAGATGGGAGGGGTTGGAGGTCTTGAAAGATTGGAGTAAAACCCTAAAATCCGTCCAAAAAAATGGGGGAAGATGGACCCTGAAATTGTGTTTATAGGCCCAGATTTTGGATGCGGCCTTGGATGCTTCGCATTCCACTCCTATCAGGGGCTCGGATGCTGACCCAGATGCTATGAAAGCACTTCACTGCCATCCCCTCTTTTCGGACACGGCCTTGGATGTTTCGCATCCGCATACTCCTCCGCCAGCCTTTGGTAATTTGGTCATAACTTCTTGTGGGAATGCCCAAATGATGAAAGGTTTGAAGCGTTAAAAGCTAGACTCAAAGAACTTTCGTTTGATAGGTTGTGTATCACATAACACCTTATATATGAGGATATACTTGTCCAAAGTGTGGTCTTGTGCTTACCCATTTGGAATTTTAGTCTTTCACGTAATTTTTCAACTTGGCTTAGACTTAGTTCTATCCTTGGACCCCAAATAACTTATGATATTCCTCGTACACTTATAATCATATCCAATTGATAACCATCATATTAATAGTCCTCTTTCGCACACGACTGATTCAAATTTATGGAGTGTTACGTTATCTGTACTCATCCCGATAGGGCTTCACATGTCTAAAAGATCACATTTATACTCATTTAACACATCCACAACTAATCTGGATTTACTGGGTGTTACATTATCTACCCTTTGGGATCATTCGTCCTGGAATGATTATTCTGGTTATAGCTACGACTAACTCTGGATGTTAAGCAGGACTAATAGAAACATGTGAAAAATGAAATGCCACGAACACGTGCATACTAAACTAAATGAATACACGATTATTGAATTGATGAGATACTGAACTTAATAGGTACTAGACTGAATGGCTACTAAACTGACTAAACGCTAAAAGACATGGAGATTGTAATATAAGGTCTGAATGAGAATGTTAGTTACCTTCGACATATCTCTAAAATGTCTACTAGCTAACAGAGAATAACACTAGCTCTATAGGGCATCATAATACGCATAACATGAACCATATACATGAATACTTGTCTGTTATGGATACGTGAATTCTAAACTAATGTGGATATATGAATATTGTACTGGCATGAATAATCAAGTACTGAACTGACATGAACATCTGATCACTGAACTAACTTGAATGTTCTAACATGAGATCTGAATATTGGAAACACAATTGTCATGACATGATATTTGAATACTGGAAACTTGATTTTTATAACATGACATGTGAAATACTAGGTGTACAACCGCCAATTCTGGTGAAAGCTCTAACTCATAAGCTACTTGCCCGATCCTTT
Organism: Nicotiana sylvestris; assembly: GCF_000393655.2. Taxonomy (NCBI): domain Eukaryota; kingdom Viridiplantae; phylum Streptophyta; class Magnoliopsida; order Solanales; family Solanaceae; genus Nicotiana; species Nicotiana sylvestris. The sequence goes on from NC_091065.1 coordinate 59,116,235, forward strand.
ATAGGATCCTATATGGCCCGATGTATCTGGGATTGAACTTTCCTTTCTTCCCAAATCTTATAACACCTTTCATAGGCAAAACTTTCAGAAACACCCAATCATCAACTTGAAACTTTAAGTCTATATGTTGTACATCCGAATACGACTTTTGGCGACCCTGGGCCGTCTTCAAATTCTCTTGAATGAACTTGAATTTCTCCATAGCTTGATGGACCAAATTTTGTCTCAACTACCCTGCTTTGCCAACTTCGAACCAGTCAATCGATGATCTACACTTTCGTCCATACAAATCATACTTTCATAATGATCGAGATAATCCTATTATAAGGTCCATATTTACCATCTACACTAAAGAATATGTGTATTTTGAGATAAACACTTGGTTTCCTGTTGCTCGACTTTCACTTGCTGGCAATTCATATACTTGGCCACAAATTTTGCGACGTTCTTTTTCTTGTTGTTACAACAATAAATCTCCTTGAGATTATGATACATCTTTGGGGAACCTGGGTGGATAGAATACCTAGAATTATGGGCATCTAACATCTTCCTCCCTCACTAAGTCCATCTATGGTTGGAACACACAATCTATCGTGGTACCTGAAAGTACTATCATCTCCCCTTGTTTAAAAGCCATCATCTTATGCCTGTGAATCCCCCCTTTCAGCTACAATTAGTAGGGATCATCAAACTATTTCTCCTTCACTTCAGCTACTAAGGAGGAACAAGTCATATTCTAGACAACAACTCCACTATCTTTGGAGTACGCAAATTGAACTTCTAGATGGGCTAAGCGGTGAACTTCTTTCACCAGAGTTCTCTTATCTACCTCATTCATGAGCTATACTTCCCGCACTTGATTATTTTTTTAACCACTTCCTAAAACACTTATAGCATTATTGTGAACTAGTCTTTGATATGTACTCTAAATTTTAGAGTCTCGTGCAATGACACTACCCTCATAACACATAAATAGGCATGATTTTATAGCTTTTCTGTGATCACTTTATCGTCAATAACTAAGCTCGATGATCATTCTACTCACTTTGTGATTCTTACACATGCTAGATATATTCCTTGTGGTAATTATACAATTTTCCCTCATTACCGAACTGATTTTCTTTTGCATATCCCATGCTTACTATTTAGATTTCAAATATCTAACTGGACTTACTGAAAATTTTCACATCATCCCTTAAACCAAAGGTCTTATACTTGCGGATCCTTCTCTTTTTGTTGGGATCCAAATAACTTTCTTTATTTTCTGCAATTCTTTGCACTCTACGTCAATGACAACTCATCTTCCAACTTACTTATGAGAAACCTTTCTTACTAGGAAAAACTAAATTATTCACATAGCGGAAACCTAATGTATACACAACTATCATACATAATCTTAATAATTTAACTTTGCTCTGTCAATCTTGGAGAAACAACATTTCGATAATTCCTAAGGGCTATTCTTATATAGTTTACTATCTCACTGTTAGCTATGTTTTCCCACTGCCACTATACTTCGGGTTTAATTTAAACTCTTTAGGTTCTGACATGCGTTTGGTGTTTCAAACAGTTACCCACTCACTAGTGTTAACTTTACGAAGTAAATCAAATTATACCTCTACTAGATTGCTGAAATTGCTAATTTGTTGTATCTACTCAAAACTTACTTACTATCCTTTCACTAACCACCCACTAGCATCATATTTTCTTTTCCTGCTTTAATTAACTTGTGACAACCTGGCCAGTCGTCTTAAATTAACACCTCGATCCCCTATGAACTTCTTGCCCCATGTTTGTTTCTGCTATTGTGAGTTGCCGGGAGGAATTAATTAGAGTTTCGGAGAGTTTTGGGACACTTAGTCCTTAAATGAGAGCTTAAGTTTTGAAAATTTGACCGTAGTCAGAACAGTGTGAAGACGGCCTCAGAATGGAATTCTGATGGTTCCGTTAGCTCCATTGGGTGGTTTTGGGTTTAGGAGCGTGTTCGGATTGTGTTTTGGAGGTTCGTAGCTAATTTAGACTTGAAATGCCGAAAGTTGAATTTTTGAAGTTTCCGGTTTGATAGTGAGATTTTGATTCGAGGGTCAGAATGGAATTCTGGAAGTCAGAGCAACTCCGTAGTGTTGAATGTGACGTGTTTGTAAAATTTCAGGTCATTCGGACAAGGTTTGGTAGACTTTTTGATCGAAAGCGTATTTTGAGAGTTTATAAAGTTCTTAGGCTTGAATCCGATGCTAATTGGTTGATTCGATGTTGTTTGAGGTGTTATGGAGATTTGTATAAGTTTGGATAGTGGTATATGACTTGTCCGTGCCTTTGGTTGAGGTCTCGGGGACCTTGGAATGATTTTGGGTGGTTACGGGAAGTTGGAAACTTGGAGTTTGCAGCTGAAGTTCTTTGGGCTGCTGTCATAACCGCATCTACAGTTGAGAGGCCGCAGATGCGACTCCTGCAGATGCGAAATTAAACCGCAAAAGCGACCAGCTGAGGAAAAGCAGGGAACCACAGAAGCGGGTGATGTACTGCACTTGCGTGACCGCAGATGCGGATTCTAGGTCACAGGTGCGGCGAAGGGGTTTTAAGTGGAAATTGCAGGAGCGATCCCCTTGGCTGCAGAAGCGGTACCATAGATGCGGAAGTGGACCGCAGATGCGGATTTGCAGGACAGAAAATCAGAGTTTCGAGGGTTTAGTTTCAAAAAATTAGAAATTAATTTGGGAGCTGGGGATTGGCGATTTTGAGAGGGATTTTCACCTAGATGTTTTGGTTAAGCAATTCTTACTCGGTTTTGAATGTTTTCCACGAATCTATGCTTAAATTCATCCTTTAAATTCGAATTTGTGGTGGAAAAATTGAAGAAAAGTTGGAAAAGTTCTTAGACCTAAAATTTGAATTTGGATCACGATTTTGATGTCGGATTGGGATAATTTTGATATAAATGAACTTGTGAGAGTATGAGAATTCTAAAAATGTAGATTTTACACGATTTCGAGATGTGGGCTGGAGGGCATTTTGGTCATTTTACCTAATTTCGCATACTAGCTTAGAATTTATTTATAGAATCAGTTACTTGAAGTGTTAGTTATATTATGCAATTAAATTGAATAGATTCGGGCCATTTAGAGTCGAGTACTCGTGGCAATAGCGTGGTTTCATATTGATTTGAGCTGGTTCGAGGTAAGTGGCTTGCCTAACCTTGTGTGGGGGACATTCCCCTTAGGATTTGGTATTTGTGGTAATTGAAATGTCTTGTACGTGAGGTGACGAGTGCGTACTTGTACTAATTGTTGAAAATCATGTTTTCACTAAAGTAGCTTTAATTGTGTTTTCCTTTCATGCTTATTCTACTTGAAATTTAAGCATGCTGTCAGCTTAGAGAAGCATGTTTAATTGACTTAATTGCCTTATTGCTTGAACTACCTTATTTGTATTATGTGAAGCATGTTAGGTTAGAATTGCATGTTTTACTTTGGTACTTAATTGAGTTCAATTGAGTATTCTTTGTGTTATTGCTGTGTGTTTTACTTTGGGACTACGAGACGGCATCCCGGGAGATCCTTCTACGTATTTTATGATTTGAGCCGAGGTGCAGGATACCGAGAGATTCCCAACACATATATTGAGGATACCAAGAGATCCTTGGGATACCAAGAGATCCTTAGCATATATTGAGGATACCAAGAGATCCTTAGCATATATTGAGGATACCATAAGATCCTCGGGATACCAAGAGATCCCTGGCATATATTGAGGGTACTAAGCGATCCTCGAGATATTAAGAGATCCCCGGTTATTATCTTTGTGAAGAGTGGTATTCCTGATGATTGTTTTTTTGCCTCTGTTTCAGTTGTAGTTATCCTTGTTATCCTGTATTTAATTCATATTGTTATCTTTCAACTGTACTACTTTATCTTATACTGTCGCACCTTATATTTAATTTAATCTCAGTAGGGCCCTGACCTTCCTCTTCACTACCCGACCGAGGTTAGGCTTGGCACTTACTGAGTATCGTTGTGGTGTACTCATGCCCTTTCTGTGCATGTTTTTCATGTGCAGATCCAGGTACCTACACTCAGACTTATCATGCTTGTGACGAGACGTTTGTACAGACTCCGAGGTATATCTTCCGCGTCCGCAGATCGAAGAGTCCCTTTCTAATCTCCTTTTGTATTAGCCCTTCTGTACTTTCATTCTTTGTTAGACATTTTGGAGTTAGATACTTGTAGACATTCAAAGGCTTGTGATCATGAGATTCCGGGTTTTGGGAAATGTAGTAGTTTCGAGAGTTGATATTGTGTATGCCAAGAGGCACTTTTAAACACTGTTTTATTTCACTATTTCGATTTTTAATTGTTTCTTCCGCAAATTGGTTTATTTTTCCGCATTGTTAGGCTTACCTAGTCGTAGAGACTAGGTGCCGTCACGATGGTTCATGAAGGGCGAACCGGGGTCGTGACATAACTAAAGTGAAGCATAAGGTTTACCCTAACTTCCCTCATCATCTGACCATATTCGTTTTCCGTACACTATCATTCTTCTTGAACTATGTACATGGATCACACTTAGGGAAATTTCATCTGTCTTAAACAAAATTGGGATATCTAACCCCTAACTTTCTATATACTTCAAAATCATACAGATTATAAACATTCGAGGTAAAAACTTAGTCACATAACTTAAGGGAAAATGTTATATCCTTTATCTCACAATAATACCTACTTCTTATAGTAACTTACTAAAGTGGTACTTTCTAGTTCTAGTATGAATAAATCTGGACAACTTAAAATCATTTCCTGAAATTCAATATTGGCTGCTGTTGATTCTCATTTCATAAATCCTGTCTTCTTAGTCATATGCATGAGTCGTATGAAAAATACATCTATGGTAATATCAAACATTTTTGACTGCTAGGAATTTTTCCCTTAGTCTCTCTTTTTGTCCAAAACTATAATGGCCAATTCTAGGCCATTTGTGATCAAATTCTTAACCTGCTACACTGTAGGGTCAGATATCTAAATTATCATCATCCAATTTGTGGCTCAATTGCTAAGAATTATAAATGAAATTGTTCTTGTGAGGTAAAATGCATATGGATACACTACTATACACAAATATGTCCTTCAGAGATACCATCATATTATAACTCACTTCCTACACAATCCGGCGGGTCTTGGTCTTAATTCAGACCTAAAACATGTGACGATTTCGCTATGATCACTGTTCTTACATTTTCTTTTAGCACCCGTAGGCACCACTGTATACTCCCAAGTCAGCAGACGTTGGATACACTAAAAATTAGAGATCTAGTAACTGAATAACAAATAACTAGCATACTGAATAACCATAAACTCGCTAACTGAAAGACTGTATAACTGGTAACTGAGTTAAACTGATAACCATAAAACATAATGACTGCTTTTGTACTTTCTGATAAGGTTATGCTCTAACCTGTACTACTATCCATTGCATCCCACTTTCAACATCCTCTCAAATCTCGTTTGTTACTAACATGTACTGCATAACTATAACCCAATAGGCGATAATCCTCTCTAGCACCTTAGGTTCTCCTACCATTGATTGGGAACTTGATACGTCTTTGAATTCGATAGGAACAGAAGGTTACCTATTGCTCTAAGTTTTATGGTACGATCTAGAGTAGAAAGAAATGAGACAATCTTGAATGTCTTGGTAGTTAACCAGTTATATGCATGGTCGGCACATACATATAAAGGAAACTCCACTAGACACGGCTTCATAGACTCCCTAGGTCACTTGAACCTAATACTCTGATACCAATCTTTGTCACGTCTCGAACCTAGGCCTAGACGTAGCACGACACTCGGTGCCTGACTATATGTGACTGAGCGAACCAACAGGCTGGCTGAATCACCATGTGATATCATAGCATACTAAATACGGAAGATGAACTAACACATGCTAATATACTAAAAGTCTGAATGATAAAAATCAAAGTATAGAAACACTAATACAAGTCTGAAACATGTCTGCATCGAACCAACAGGTTGGCTGAATCAACATGTGATATCATAACATACGAAATGCGGAAGATGAACTAACACAACTAATATACTAAAAGTCTGAATGATAAAAATCAAAGTATGGAAACACTAATACAAGTCTGAAACATGTCTGCATCCAACATTGCTTAACACAAAAAACTTGTTACTCTGTCTAACGGTTACTATAGTTTATGAAGCCTCTATTGAAGTACTGAAAACACTGACTATCTGTAAATACTGAAAGACTTAAGGTGATGATAATACCCCAAAGGGATCACCACTTAGCTGTTACAACAATCCTAGCACTCTGAATCGTCAACCTGTAAATCAGTACCTGCATCGTGAGATGCAGGCCCTGGGCAAAAAGGGACATCCGTACATTTGAATTGCACTGGTATGTAAAGTAACTAAAAGAAAGAATTATAAATGCTGAAACTAATACTGAGCTGATAACTGAGAATTGATAATTGATAACTAAAATTATAATTGTTGAAACTGAAATGATAACTGATAGCTGATAACTGATAACTGATGACTGAAATGATAGCTGGTAATTGAATTGAACAAAGGAAGTAAGGATATGAATACTCCCTCTTCTGAATGATGAACAACATGTTTATCTAAATATTAAACTGCGGTCTCAAACCCAATATATATGTGCACAAACTACAGCCTTGGGCCCAAGTGTACATATACATAACTGCAGCCTCAGGCGCAAAGATGCATAAAGTATTAACTGCGACCTCAAGCCCAAATACAGGGGTTCAACATTCAGGGATTTAAAATTAGGAACTAGAATCATATTGCAATACATGATATTAAAATAAGAATCATATTGAGTTACATGATACTCGAATATTAAATAGAACTGGACCGAGACATGTATTCATAAACTCATTATTGAAATCAATAAAAGGTCGGGACTGGTGTATCCTAGGAAAATGTGATTCTTTGGGAATGGTGTACCCTGGTTGTCGAAATGATGCCTCAACTAAGGATTGGTGTTGGTGTACCCTATGTCGAGGAAACATATCAGGGAATGGTGTACCCTTCATTTCAGATCAATCAAAATGTAATGACATTAAGGAGTGGTGTACCTTGCGTTTAAGCTTAAATCTACTAAGGAGTGGTGTACCCTAAGTTGGAAATCATAGCTAGGGATTAGTGTACCCTATACTGGTAAGGAGACTAGGGAGTGGTGTACCCTATGTCTAGGAATGATATCAAGGAATGGTGTACCCTGGATTTCAGCTCAAATTAACTAGGGAATGGTGTACCCTATATTGGAAAATACAGCTAGGGCTTGGTGTATCCTATACTAGTAAAACTAGGGAATGGTGTACCCTATATTTGGAATAATATCAGGGAGTGGTGTACCCTGCATTTAAAATCAATTGGTAATAATATCAAGGAGTGGTGTACCCTGCATCTAAGATCAACTCAACTAGGGAGTGGTGTACCCTATATTGGAAAATACAGGTAGGGATTGGTGTACTCTATACTAGTAAGGAGACTAGGGAGTGGTGTACCCTATGCCTAAAATATCATCAACTAGGGAGTAGTGTACACTATATTGGAAAACACAGCTAGGGATTGGTTTAACCCTGCATCTAAGATCAACTTAACTAGGGAGTGGTGTACCTTATATTGGAAAATATAGTTAGGGATTCGTGTACCTTATACTAGTAAGGAGACTAGGGAGTGGTGTACCCTATGCCTAAAATATCATCAACTAGGGAGTAGGTGTATGCTATATTGGAAAACACAGCTAGGGATTGGTGTACCCTATAATGGTAAGGAGACTAGGGAGTGGTGTACCCTATGTCTAAAATATCATCAACTAGGGAATGATGTACCCTATGTTGGGAAAATTGTAGCTAGGGATTAGTGTACCCTATACTACCACAATTTCGAATTTTTTGATTTTCTTCTCTCTTTCTTTCTTATTTCTCTTTTTTTGTTTTATTTTAGACAATGAGTAAAATGCGAAAAAGAATTTTGAGAAGACTTCCCTTTTTAGAGTTTTGCACAGCTATTTTTAGTCTCTGCATGGTTTCCTTTTTGGTTGCACCAGTTGCTTTTGGATTGCACCTATTTCTTGTTTTTAAACAAAGAATAATTGTTAGTTTGAATGATGGTTAGTTTTGTGGCCTTGAGTGTTTCAGTCACTTGATTTCGGTCCATCTTCTTTTGATGATGATTTCGACTACAACTGGTTGGTTCCTGAATATTGACTGCATTTTTGGCCCTGGAGAACCTTTGGATTTTTAAACTTTTTCCATGACGGCTAGTCACATAGAGGGACTTAACATTTCCAACTTTATTTTGCCTTTGTAGGCATTTAAGCTTTGACTTCTTTCTTCAAAGTTACAATTTCAGAGCATTGGGGAACCTTTGGCTTTTCAAATTTTTCCAGATGGTTAGTCCCATGGGACTTAACCTTTTAAACTTCATTTTTACTTTGTGGGCATCTCAATTTTGTGTCCTTCTTTCAATGTTTACAACTTCAGAACATCGCCAGTCATGACCAGTCTGGGTCGACTCGATGCCCTTACCGAAGCTGGGTGCTTTTGAATATATCAGCTTGTGTCGAACGAGAGCCTTGTAAATCGGTCTTGCCATCTCTTCTTTGCCTTAGTTTTTGGAAAAAAGTTAGAATGAAAGGGATTAAAAGAAGAAGAAGCAATGGAATGGATAATAATTTTAAACAAAAGGTGTCCCTTTTGGGGAATAGAAAGACGGACTTATCTGGGAGTACATGCAGACTTTAATGAACATGACATGCCTTTGGGACTTCATGCCTGATTTGTGTAAACCGCCCGACTCTTAGAAACTCATCACAACTTTGCCTTGAAACGAAGAAACCTTGCCCAGGATTGTGTTGATTCCATGGCTGCGTGGATCCTCTTTACGATCAGTAGTTCCCTTTGAGGGTTTTCACTAGCTGACCTATCTCATTTCTCTTATCACCATTGCCTTATAGCGCCCTTTGAGGGTTTTCACTAACAAGATTCTCTTATTTTAATTTCTCTACTCACCATCGCCTTACGATGCCCGTCAGGGTTTTTCACCAATAAGACTCTCTCATTTTATTTCTCTCATTTGGTTGTATCACATCCAAGTAACTATATCCTCCAATTCTTGAACATTCTCGTTGATTGATTGGAAAGACTCGAAAAGGATTTAGGTAAAAAGAGTTTGGATTGAATTACAATTTTGGAACCTTTCAGGCGAAACCAAAACCAAAACGTCATAACTGCTGACCCAGTTTTCATATTTGGGGGAATGTAGATTTTATTTTGGTGTACCCAAACCCCAAAGTGAGGCTGCCTACGTATCCTTTCAGAATCAGGTCGAACATAGTTCAATTACATGAACTTTGTTTTTGGTTTTATTTTATTTTTCTTTTTCTTTGGTTTTCTTTTGCTTTTTTTTTTTCTTTTTTCTTATTTTCCCATTACATACAAGGTTCCAAAGTGGGTAGCCAAGGAAAAGTATCCAGCTCAAAGGGTTTGCAAGGGGTTGATAGTGTTTGGGTAGTGAGAATGAAAGACTTTGTCAACCCCATCAGAGAATGTTAACACCGAGTAAAGGGTTAAACATAATACCTTTTGATCGCGTCTGCATTGACAGTTGTCTCAGGGACATTCTCTTCGATGTCTCCCAACACTCCTTTTGGTAGCACCCTTGTTACAATGTATAGACCTTTCCAGTTTGGGGTAAATTTTCCTTTAGCTTCTTCATGATGCGGGAGAATACATCTTAGAACGAGTTGCCCCACTTCAAATTTCCTGGGCCACACTTTCTTGTTGTAGGCGCAGGCCATTCTTTGTTGGTACAACTGCCCGTGGCAAACTACGGCCAATCATTTTTCATCAATCATAGTCAACTGTTCCAATCAGGTTGTGACCCATTCATCATCCTCGATCTCGGCTTCAATAATGATCCGAAGAGAGGGAATCTCAACTTCTACGGGTATTACGACTTCAGTTCCATAAACCAATAAGTAGGTAGTGGGCCCAACTGATGTGCGCATAGTTGTGTGATATTCCAATAGTGTAAAAGGCAACTTTTCATGCCATTGTCTGGAACCCCGAACTATTTTCCTGAGGATCTTTTTAATGTTCTTGTTTGCAGCTTCGACAACGCCATTAGCTTTGAGTCGGTAAGGGTAGAATTAGGATGCATAATTTTAAATTATTCACATACCTCCCTCATCAAGTGGCTGTTCAGATTTGCAACATTGTTTGTAATGATAGTTTTAGGAACCAAAACGACAAATAATTTTGGAATGCATGAAGTCCTCCACTGCTTTCTTAGTGATGGCTTTGAAGGTGACTGCTTTGACCCACTTTGTGAAATACTCAATGGCAACCAATATGAATCTGTGCCCATTTGAGTATTCGGCTCGATTGGCCCAATAACATCCATGCCCCAAGCAACAAACGGCCAAGGCACTAACATAGGATGAAATTCCGAAGGTGGTGAATGAATCAGGTCAGTGTATTTGGCACTGGTGGTATTTCCGCACAAAACTAAAACAGTCTTTTTCCATGGTCATCCAATAATAACCTTCCTAGAGGATTTTCTTTGCAAGGACATACCCGTTCATGTGAGCCCCACATACTCCAGAATGCACTTCGTTCATGATCCTTTCGGCTTCTCGAGAATCTATACACCTCAATAGATTCATATCTGGAGTTCTTTTGTAAAGGATATCCCCACTCAAAAAGAAACTGCTTGCAAGCCTTCTGATAGTTATCTTTTGATCCCCACTGACCTGCTCAGGATATTCTTTTGTTTTGAAGAACCTTTTGATGACATGATACCATGGCTCACCGTCTGGCTCTATTTCAATTGCGTTACAATAACCATGCTTTTCTCGAACCTAAAATTCTAGCGGGTCAGTATGAACATTACCCGGATACGACATCATTGAGGTCAAAGTAGCTAGTGTATCTGCTAGCTCATTGTAGAATCAAGGAATATACTTGAACTCAACGGATTTAAATCATTTAGTGAGGTCTTCCACATGTTGCATGTAGGGGATAATCTTGATGTCCCAAGTTTCCCATTCACATTGGGCTTGCCGAAAAATTAAATCAGAATCGCCCATGAATAATAGATCTTGTACATCCAGATCAACCACCATATTTTGCCCACTAAATAGACTTCATATCAATAATGTTGCTTGTGCAAAAGAACCGAAGTCATTTGGCTGTGGCCGGATAGTGCTGACCTGTGGGTGAGATCAGAATTTCCCCAATCCCTACGTCTTTTGTGTTTATAGCCCCATCAAAGAACATTTTTCAGGCATTAATGTTCTCTGGAATTACTTCAACTTAGTTTACTTCCTCATCCGGAAAGTAAGTTCTTAGGGGTTGGTATTCATCATCAACCGGGTTTTTAACCAGATGATCCGCCAAGGCTTGAGCTTTCATCGCTGTGCGAGTGACATAGACAATGTCAAACTCAGTGAGCCAGATCTGCCATTTTTCTAACCTTCTAGTGGGCATTGGCTTTTGGAAAATATACTTCAAAGGATCTATCCTGGTTATGAGATATGTTGTGTAAGCCAACTAGTAATTTCTCAGCTTTTGGGCAACCCAAGTTAGGGCGCAACAAGTTCTTTCCAACAAAGTGTACTTGACTTCATAACTGGTGAACTTCTTGCTCAGATAATATATGGCTTGTTCTCTCTTTCCGGTTACATCGTGTTGCCCCAGAACACAACCAAAAGAATTTTCCAGGACGGTTAGATACAAGAACAAAGGTCTTCCTAGTTCGGGTGGAACCAACATCGGCGGGTTTGACAAATATTCTTTGATTTTATTAAAAGCTTCCTAACACTCATATGTCCATTTGATTGTTGCGTCTTTCTTCAACAACTTGAATATGGGCTTACAATTGGTGGTAAGCTGCGCGATGAATCTATTGATGTAATTCAATGTCCTTAGCAGACTCATGACCTCTTTCTTGCTCTTTGGAGGTGACAAATCCATAGACTTTATCTTTGTCGTATCTAATTCGATACCCCCTCCGACTGACTATGAACCATAAGAGTTTCCTAGATGGAACTTTGAATGCACATTTAGCTGGGTTTAGCTTCAAATCATACTTGTGCAACCTTTCAAAGAATTTCCTCAAATCTCGCACACGGTCTTCTTGCGTTCTAGATTTAATGATCACATCGTCCACATATACCTCAATATCTTGATGCATCATGCCATGGAAGATGACAGTCATAGCTCTCATATAGGTTTCCCCGGCATTTTTTAGACTAAACAGCATGATCCTAACAGTAAGTGCCCCAAGGTATGGTAAAAGCAGTCTTTTCTGCATATTCTTCATCCTTCAGAACCTGGTGGTACCCAGCATAACAATCCACGAAAGACTGTATCTCGTATTTAACACAATTGTCAATAAGAATGTGGATATTTGGCAATGGAAAGTTGTCCTTGGGACTCCCCTTGTTCAAATCCTGATAGTCAACACAAACTTGGGGTTTTCAATCTTTCTTTGGCATCGGTACCACATTAGCCAGCCATGTGGTGTACCAGACCACTCGGATCATACCAAATTTCAATTGTTTAGTCACTTCTTCCTTAATCTTATTAGTGATGTCAGTTTTGAAGTTTCTTTGCTTCTGTTGGATGGGCGGATAACTGGGATAGGTAGGCAGTTTATGTACCACCAAATCAACACTCAAACCTGGCATATTGTCATAAGACCATGCAAACATGTTTTTGAATTCAAATAAAAGTTGGATCAAGGCATATTTTGTTCTCTCATCAGCGTGAATGCTTATCTTGGTTTCTCGGACCTATTCTAAATTGCCAAGATTAACTGGCTCAGTTTCATTTAAGTTTGTCTTAGACTTATTCTCATATTGTTCCAATTTTTTCAATTTATTTCCCTAAAAGCCTCATCTTCATCATATTCTGGCTCTTGATTCATTATTTCAAAATTAGACAACATTTTAGGATTCGAGCATGAAGTCCTCAAGCATGTAATATTATTAAGGTCACATTATTAGAACTGAAAAGAAAAAGATAAGAAAAATAGCAAAATTAGAAAAAGATACAGATACATCTATGAACGATGAAATATTGATTTCATTTCATTTCATTGAAAGATAGAATGGTTCACATCATAATTTAAAGACAATAAATTAAAAACATTCAAGTTACACCCTAAAATAACCCATAATGCAGAGAAGATAGCAAGAACTACCAAGATTCTCGTCTGAAGTGGAACGAGGTAGCCTCTCAGTTCTGGAGTTTGAAATCTAGTTGTATATACTGCACCTCGGTACGACTTGTCTTCCCCTGGCCGGACCATCTGGGATTCATAGTGCATTTTTTTCAAAGCTCCACATATATCATCAATTTTTTCAGCTATGAAGGCCTCTTCTTCTTCCTCCACATACTTTTGTTTGACAAATGATCGGGTGATATGTGTAATAGGTTGTGACCGGACCCACCTATTTTCTTTGCATTTGTCAGCCTATGTTCTGTCAGCCTCCGTAGCTTGAAAACCTAACCTAAAAGACTTCTCATTAATGACCAGGGAAATGGGCTTAGTAATGCCCTACAGAGATGCTTTGAGCCCCTTTCCGGGATTGTACCTATTTATGATCATTTGGGTGGCAACCATAATCGATGCATTAGATAAACAAGGTTGAGTTAATGGGACCCCCTCTTTAAACTGGTCAGCGACCACGATTTCAAAAGCTTGATACACGATATGCTCATTGCCTTCCCTGGCTTTAAGACACGAAAGTGAGGGGTCTCGGTAAATAGATTGCTCATCTTCTCCATGGACAATAATTTCTTGATTGTCATACTCAAACTTGAGCATCTGAGGGAGAGTGGAAGGAACAACTCCGGCGGCATGAATCTATGGTTTTCCCCAAAGGAAATTGTATGAGGTTTCCATGTCCAAAACTTAGAAGGTCACCTCAAAGTCCGCAAGACCAATAGTTAAGATTAGATAAATTTCTCCGATTGTGTCCCTCTTAACCCCATCGAAGGCTCGTACACAGACATTGTTGGACCGAATTCTTTCTATACCAATTTCCATCCTCTGGAGCGTTGAGAGGGGACAAATATATACTCCAGAACCGCCATCTAGCATCACCCTTTTCACATAATAGCCCTCACATTTAACAGTCAGGTGGAGGGCTTTGTTGTGGGCAGCTCCCTTTGCAGGTAAATCATCACGGCTAAATAAGATCTTCTTGACCTCGACAATCTCTCGGCCATTCTTTCCAACTGTGCAACGGTAGTTTCAAGTGGGACATATGCTTCATTCAATGTTTTGAGGAGAACTTTTTGTTGTTCATCTGAACTCAATGAAAGATAGAAGTGAGATATGAGAGGGAGTCTTTCGAAGTTGGTTAACTGTCGAGTACTCTGAAGTTTTCATTTTCTTAAAGAACTCCTCTGCTTCTTCATTGCTTACGGGTTTCTTGGGTGGCATCTGTTTGTCCTTATTTTGTTTGGCTTTCCTTAGCTCATCTGGGGTATAGTACCTCCCAGATCGAGTCATCTCATTTACTTTCTCCATAACTTCTTTCCCTTTGTAAGTGACAACCATCTTGCTATAATTCTAAGGGATCGCGGTAGGATATTTCATAGGACTCTATGGTGTGAGACTGATAACCACGAGCTTAGTTAGCCTCGAGTGTTGAGGACAAACTGTTCTTTTCTCAGGGCTTTTGGAACATAAAGAACCAAATTCTTGGCAGGTGCCGGCTCAGCTTTTGTTTCAACGGCCTAAGGGATCGAAGCTATTCTCTTTTTGATTTTGGCTGGTTTTGCTGCTACTTTAGGTTTTGCCTCTGAACTAGTGACGACAAAAATGACCTTCAGCTCTGGGTCAAATGTTTTGTCTTCACAGATCATATCGATAATTGGACTGTTATTGTGGCAGGCAATAGATTATTGGTCACATTGGGAGCCTTCTTTCCCCTCGGCACAATTCTTTTTGCTTCAATCAGGTCTTCGGCCACTCTATTGAGGGTCCAACAATCTTTTGTATCATGGACTATTGCCCCTGAATGGTATGCACATCTATCATCAGCCCTGTATGTTGGAAACTCGGGATTTTGCCAATTTGGAGCCTTAGGTTGCAATAAACCCAATTGGATTAACTTCTGGAGCAAACTCGAGTATGATTCACAAATGAGGGTCAAATGATTTCTTCTGGGAGGCTCTCGAGGATGTGGATTATATTGGAGTGTATTTTCTGGTGGGTGAGGATTATATGGAGCTTGGTAAGGACAGTTATTTCTAGGAGGTAGAGCTTAATTTTGATTGTAGTTTTGCTGGGGCTGTATATAGGGTTGTGCATTCATCACCGCATATGGAGGCGGTGCTACGGGGTATGCAGCGTCGTGTTGTGGGGTTCGGTGCAGCATATAAGACTGGTTAAAAATCTACAAGACCCCCTTGAGCTTGAAGCCATCATGGCTCCCTCTTTTCTCTTTTTTCGATTGGCCAAACTTGCCGAGCCATTCTGGATGGCTTTTGATGTAGCTTTAAGGGATGCCTGACTCAATATCCGTCCTGTTTTTAACCCGTTTTCAACTATTTCCCCAATATTTATGGCTTCGGCGAATGGGTTTCCCATGGGGGACATCATGTTTTGGAAATAGTCGGCCTCTTGGGCTTGTAAGAAAACTGTGACCATCTCTGTCTCATCCATTGGTGGCTTCACATGGGCATCTTGCTCGTGCCACTAAATAGCGTACTCACAGAAACTTTTCGTGGATTTATTTTCAAATTAGATAGGGAATTTTTGTCCAGAGCAATGTCCATATTGTATTGAAACTGGTGGACGAAATCTCTAGCAAGTTCATCCCATACATGCCAGTGAGCAATTTTCTGGTCTATGTACCACTCAGAAGCAATTCCCACCAGACTCTCTTCGAAGCATGCCATTAGAAGTTCCTCTTTTCTACCAGCCCCTCTTAGCTGATTGCATTACCTTTTCAAATGGGCGATCGGGTCTCCGTGCCCATCATACTTTTCAAATTTTGGTGTTTTGAAACTAGCTGGCAAATGAACATGTGGAAACATACACAAGTCGGAATAGGAGACACTCTTTTTGCCACTCAAGCCCTGTATGTTCTTCAAACTCTACTCCAAACTCCATACACAAGTCAGAGGCTATCAGAACCTTTCCTTTGGATCTTGTGAAATAGGGATGATAAACCAGATTACCAATAAAACCAACCACTTGAACAGAACCTGTCTAGATTGCACATACAACAACCTTGTTACTTTTGAAACATTTTAACAAGTAAGAAATCGCACGTTGGGATGCAATGCACCTAAATAGTTAAATGATTCTACCATGTGTTTGAATGGTTTTGTGTTTCATCCCAACTTTCATTATCTCTTTTCCACTTTTTAACTCTTTTCTATCATTCTCGCACTCTTTTTCTCTTTTGGTTTGTCCTGTCTTTTCTCTTTTGTCTTTTGTCGCTCTGTGTGATTCTCTTGTTGTTTTGTCACTCTTTTTCTTCTTTTATTTTTGTTTGGTTTTCTCGATTCTCCTTCTTTTTTGTTGATTTTTTGCTCAGTTTTGTTTATGTCTATGATCGCATCCAATTGGGATTGCTTACGTATCATGGCGCCGCATGAATCAGACCATTATGTAGTTCAGGGGAATAAATGTAAAATGAAAGCAAAGAAATTTTTTGGGGTTTTCCAATATTTCATAAAATCTTTTTAGGTTTTTCATTACAAGGACTTGAAAATATCGGCAACTAACTTTAAAAGGAAAACATACAAACTCGGAGCAAAATAACAATAGAGTCTGGACGAAGGACAAACAGACACGACGCGAAGAAAAAAAAATTATACTACAGACTTGATGACTGACTGAACAATTAAGAACACATATTACTCTCAACTTTATTCTAGGGGCCCGGGTGATATCAGTCAGTCTCGGTGCGGGCCCTCTTGTAAGCTCATCCTGAAGGAACTCTAGGTCGGCCATGACTTGATGAGCGAAAGACAATGCTGAATCAAAGAACATAACTTTAGACATAGTCTCACACTCATTGCATTTCATCGCGGTGTAGTAAGCTATTTCTTTGATTCTAAGCTTAATAGCACCCTTCTCCTGGAGCAATCGTCCAATCTGCTATTTTCGAACTTCCACTACTTGCATGGCCTTGTTGCTCTGATTTTGCACATTCAACACATCCTCTTCCAACTTTTTAATCAATGTATAGCATTGCTTGCTCTGCATCCTGAAGTCTTTTACTTGTTGAACCATTTGGTTTTCAAGAGAGGCCAACTCTTTCCTTAAAACCACGACTTCTTTGTCATAACTTTGCTTTGCTTGGCAGGCTAACCTTGTCCGTTCTTCTTCATCTTTTCCCAATTGGACCATCCTTGACTGAGCTTTTGCTAAATCTTTTTCGACTTTTATTAGATCGGACGCATAGTCTTGAACTTTTTGCCTCAAGTTGCCCATGAATTTTTGGTCCTTTTCACTTCTTATAGGCGTCTCAGCGACTATTCTCATTTCCCGGAGTTGGGCTCAGAGGGCCTCATTCTCACGGGTCAGACTTTTCTTTTCACCTTCAGCCTCTTGTGTTTGTAAGTCATTCTCAAATTTGAGGTTTCTTAGTTTTTCTTCTAAGGCGTGAATAGTCACTTGGTATCCCTTTTCCTTTTCACCCCAGGCCAAGCATTCTTGGATTTTATCATCAAAAGCTTGAACATGCAGCCTTTTGTGGGCCTTTCAGGCTTAGGCTCTAGGTCATCATCTATACGAGACCTTTTCCCAAACCACATAGCATAACCCGGATCTACCTCACCTCTCACAGGATCTGGCACCTGGGTATCATCTTTCAAGTACCGACAACCACCCCAAATTTGCTGGATTAAAGTCTCGGGGAGTGAGGCTTCTAAGTGTAGCTCAATTACTTGCACACTCAAATCTTCATCCTCGGGCACTACCTGGTACCTTCCTAGCTGTCTTAGAACTCTTTGTGGTGCATACGATTGGACACTTCTCAAACCTATCAGCAGCAGATAACTTTTTAAGGCCGACACGTGTATCCTAAAGTCCACTCAATTTGACTTGCATTTAAAGATCTCAAGTGGGATATCCATGCTTCCACCCTTTCTGGTGAGTTGTAATCTTGTACTCTTTCTTCGTAACTCCCGATGAGATTGTTCTTGTTCGGGCCATGGCTTATGAACTTTGGGTGATGCCAGAGATGCTCAATCAATCACATTTGTAACAAAATGCTGCACCCTTCGAAGAATTTTTCCCCAGATATACACAAAGTCAACGCCCGATAAATATCTGATAGAATGATCGGTGCAAAAGTGTGATGTTCTTTGGTAGTTAGGACATGTACAAGTCTGGATATACGGGTATCAATTATTCGCTCTTCGTTTGGGAAGACCATAATTCCCAGAAATGCCACTACGAAGGTGAAACGACTGTCAACCTGCCATGTGTCCTTGTTCTGCTTGTTGTTAAGGCCCTTTTCATGCATTTCGAAAACATTTGGCTGTCCAAACCTGGAGTAAAAGAAGTAGAAAAAACAAAACACTCTATCTACATTGGTTTTTCTGAATTGCTTACAGATATTCAGAAGATCGAAGAATTGATGCACAAAGAGAGCCCTTGGGAATATGAGTTTCTGAATTCTCAAATCCCTGCAAAAACTAGAATATCTAGCTATCTCTTCCAAAGAAGGAGTAAGCTCAAAATCCGAGAAGCAGAAGACATTATGAACGAGATCCCAAAAGGTCACTAGTGTCTCAATCAAATCGTCC
The DNA here is from genome assembly GCF_000393655.2 of Nicotiana sylvestris. Taxonomy (NCBI): domain Eukaryota; kingdom Viridiplantae; phylum Streptophyta; class Magnoliopsida; order Solanales; family Solanaceae; genus Nicotiana; species Nicotiana sylvestris. Next base: position 59,135,064 of record NC_091065.1, read on the forward strand.
CATGGTTTAACTTTCATAATATCTGTGAGGGTGCCCGGATGCTTTGTTACCCATTCCTGACCATCTTGCCCAAGTCATACCACCACATCTGAAGCTGAAGTGGAGCCTAGTCTATGACCGTTAGCGACATGTTCTGGACAATGCTCATTTTGTACCTGTAGACGGTTAAGGTTAGGGTTGACACTAGTTTCAAAAGACAAAACCAATGGACTCTTTTGTTGCAAAACAATCTTTTGTAAATTAACCAATTTCTAAGAAAAGTCAAAGGGGGTGGTTATTTGTGCAACATTGGTCAAGGAAAGGGTGGTTATTTTTGAAACTATGGCCCTTTCGTACTTCTAAGGAAAGCTTTAAGGCCGGGGGGAGGGCGTTATGATAAAATTGATGCCCAATTGACAGACATGTCCGTTCTTGCGAGAATAGCCCTTCATCCATTTTGAAGATGCTCTAAGTCTATTCCGACAGATTCGGCTTAGGATGCAACCAAAGCTGGGTCGGCTTACTTATTTGACCAAAACATTGGATACATTTCTTTTGTTTTTGGTTATTTTTTGCAAAAATGAGGCCGATCCCTATGAAGGTTGCCTACGTATCTCACATCCGGTGAGTGTCACGACCCCATTTCGCCCTCCGTGAACTATCGTGACAGCACCTAGTCTCTACGACTAGGTAAGCCTAACAATGCGGAAAATAACTAAACTTGCGGAATAAATAGTCAACAGCCATAAATAACTGAAGGAAACAATATTTACATGCCGCTCAACACACACACACACAACTCCTCAATACTCTGATACACTATCCCAAAACCCGAAAACTCACGGATCCACAAGCTGAGATGAGCACTACATAGCTCTAACTCTGGAATGTCTAATAAGAACAGAAAAATACAGAAGGGCTAAAGACTAAAGGTAGAAATAGATAGGGGCTCCTTGGTCTGCGGACGCGGCAGATGTACCTCGGAGTCTCTAAAGCAGTCGCCTCCCTTAACGGTAGTAAGCCTGATCCGTGATACCTGGATCTGCACATGAAAAACATGCGCAGAAGAGGCATGAGTACACTACAGCGGTACTCAGTAAGTGCCAAGCCTAACCTCGGTTGGGTAGTGACGAGGAAGGTTGGGGCCCTACTGAGGTTAAATAAAATATAAAGATGACAGGATAAGATAAGCAGTGCAATTGAGAATCTACAGTAAGAATCTATACATGATAATAAGAGTACAATAACGGAAACAGAGATGAAAACAAACCACAAGGAAAGTAACCGGGGATCCCTAAGAATCCCGAGGATCTCTTAGTATCCTCAACATGTACTAGGGATCTCTTGATATCCCGAGGATCTCTTGGTATCCTCAATATATGCCAGGGATCTCTTGGTATCCCGAGGATCTCTTGGTATCCTCAATTTACATGTTAGGGATCTCTTGGTATCCCGCACCTCAGTCCAGGTCATCAATACGAACAGGGGATCTCCCGGGATACCGTCCCGTAGTCCCAATTTAAAACACAGAGCAACAACACAAGAATATTAAATTAAATGCTAATTTCGTATCGAGTAAACACTTACTTGTAGCATAACATGCTTCACGTAATGCAATTCAGGCAATTTAAGCAAATAGGCAATCAAGTCAACTAAACATGCCTTTCTAGACTAGCAACATGCTAGATTCACAAGTAGAATAAAACAGGAAAAAAAAGAACTCAATTGAAATACTTAAGGAACAACCGGATTTTCAACAATTAGCTCAAGTACGCGCTTGTCACCTCACGTATAGGGCATATCAATTATCAAATATAGCACATCCTAAGGGAAAAAGTCCCCCACACAAGGTTAGACAAGCCACTTACCTCGAATCGGCTCAAACTCAACTAGAAACCATGTTTTTGCCACGAGTATCCGACTCGAAATTATGAAAAATGACCAAAACGCCCCTCGGGCCCACGTCTCGGAATTGGAAAAAAAAATTATATTTCCAGAAACCTCGCACTCTCACGAGTCTAACCATACAAAAATTATACAATTCCAATATTATTTGGTCCTTCAAATCATCATTTTATATTTTTGAAAGGTTCCACAATTTTCTTCCCAAATTCCATCTGAAATCATGAATTAAATGATGAATTCAATGATAGGTTCATGTATTATAGCCAATTCAGGGTAAAAATCACTTACCCCGATGAATTTCTTGAAAAACCTTCGAAAAATCGCCAAAATCCGAGCTCTCTAGGTCAAAATATTAAATAAAACCCAAAACCTCGTATTTATAGGGTACACCTCAGATCTCAGCCTCCGCGGACCGCACAAGACAGTGCGGTCCGCGCAGAAACGACCCCGGCCGCGCAGGCCTTCCTCTGAAGTGACATGCTTTAGTATTTTGGCCATAACTTTCTCTACAGATGTCTCAATTGTGATATCTTTACGTTTTTGGAAACTAGACATGAAGGGCTACAACTTTCGTGTTAGAATCACCTCAAAATTCCTTGTAGATCAAAAGATATGAGCTTCCGAAGTAGGACCAGCGGGAAGGTTCTCCACCGCGGCCGTGCCCACTTTTGTGCGGTCCGCGCGACGCCTACCGCGGCCGCGCCCATTTTTGTGCGGTCCGCACAGCACTCACCACGGGCGCACTTATTTTTGTGCGGACTGCGTGGGTGAGTTCCGGGGCCCGCAACCTTCCTGGACCTGCTACAGCTATGATTTTCGGCCTAAAATATCCCGGAACCTACCCGGTACCCCCGAAACTTCAAACTAATTATACCAACACATCCCATGACATCGTTCAAACTTGTTCAACACTTCAGAATGCTTATAACAACATCAAATCACCAATTTAACATAGGATTTAAGCCTAAGAACTCCAAGAACTCTTAAATTATGCTTTCGATCAAAAGGTCTATCAAATCTCGTCCGAATGACCTGAAATTTTGCATACACATCCCAAATGGCACAACGAAGCTATTGCAACTCTCGGAATTCCATTCCAACCCCTATATCAAAATCTCGCCTATCAACCGGAATTTGCCAAAATATTAATTTCGCCAATTCAAGCCTAGATCTTCTCTACAACTCCAAAACCCATTTCGATCGCGCTCCTAAGTCACAAATCGCCTCCCGAAGCTAACCGAACCATCGGAACTCACTTCCGAGCCTTCTAACACATAAGTCAACATCCGGTTGACTTTTCTATCTCAAGCCTTCTTAAAAGAGACTAAGTGTCTCATTTCTTACCAAATCCTCTCCGAACTCGAGCTAATCAACCCGATCACATAAAACACGGATAATGAAGCGTAAATAAACTGAAATGGGGGAAACGGAGTGGTAACTCATGAGACGACTGGCCGGGTCATCACAGTGAGAATCATACCTACGTTGTTCAGTCAATTTTGACAAAATAGGGGAAACATGACACTTGAAAATTTTGGCTCATTTTGAAACGCCTTTCTTTCTTCTTCTTTTTTTCTCAAAATTTTTGCAGAGTTTCGGGATTTTTCAAATACCGAGATTTTGGAAACTAGTTGAATTTTTCTCTCCTACCTCTCACTCCTGCTTTTCTCAATTTTCTGTACTTATTCTAGAAGCCAGTCAACATGCAAATCAGATCAAACAAATGTAGAAGTAGCACGTAGGATGCATCATGTGTTTTTTTATTTTGGTTACACCTGTCCTAGACGGACCCAACCCTTGTTAAGTCCCTAAAGTCAAATGCACATGATGCAATCAAACATTCCTACTAGGGATCCGGCATGAGGTTATGTTATTCAAGGTTTAAATCCTTGGGGTGTGTTTTAGACCTGGCTTATTGACGAGCGCAAAACACACACTTAAATATGCTCGCTAGTCTAATATAGTATAATATAATATCGTATCCACAGGGATTGGAGTTAAACAGTATTGTCATAGTTTGTATCTAGATTTCTATCCAAGATGATCAACAATTTAGAGTTTTGTGTTTAATACTAAAATTAACTAAGAATCTAAACTATTGGCTAATGACAATCGACGCAAGTAATGGACAAAGAAGGTTATCAATTGGGAGAAGATAGGGTTGATAGGATAGGTGCAAGATAATTGATTGGAATCTAACTCTAGTTAATTCACTTCTAATGTTCAAGAAAGTCTCTAGAATTCACTTGATTATTAGTTCAAATGTTTAATAGAAATTCCTCTCTCGATTAAGTCTCAACCTCACAAGATGAACCAATTTAAGCTTGGTAAAGATATGCAAAAATTCATAGTGGATTGGTCTTTAGGAGAACCTCTCTCAATTATTCTCCTAACTAGGTTTAGTCAACAATTCAACTAGCCTCTCTCGATTATTAAGAAGAATTAATGAATTCAACCAACAAAATAGAATGCAGAGATATCACAAGTTATGTCTCTCTCGATTACATGAACAAGTGAATATAGATGCAACGATTAAAACATCCAAATTGATTCAGTACATAAAACTAGATCTATAATCCACAAACAAATATCAATACACCAAATCCATAAAACCCTAAAGAGAACTACTCCATAGATATGGAGCAATTCATCACAAATATTTTTAAGTTAACGAAAAACATAAAACGGTCCAAACTCATGTCTTGAGTGAGGATTGAATGATGAAATCCATGTGCTTTTTCTTTTTCACATCCTCCTTAGCTTCCTTAAGTCTATGATGTGTCAAAAGTCCCAAAAATAACATTTTTACATGTATTTTTACTAAGTAAGGTCGGGCCCAAATGAAACCACCTTCTCCTAGCCAAAATTAGATTGTTACTCTGGCAAAAATGCATAGGCGTGCCGCATGGGGTGGCGCTCCACGCAAGGCAGCAATGGGGATCTTCAGAGACCTTGCCAATTCACAACAACGGAAATTTACACAGCCTCGGCGCGCCACGCGCTATGGTTGTGTATTTTTCTTAGAGTACGGATTTTTCTTGGATTTTTAATATCTAGACATGGTTCTCGAACCCCGAGCATGATCCCGGTTTAATCCCTTGGTCTTTTACTTAGACTTCAAAGCTCCAAATAGCTCGAATTCATTCCATAACATCTACATATCTCGGAATCACTCCTACAAGGCATAAAATACACAATTAGTGCAGAACACTAGCGAGTAAAGCTCAAACTCAATTAAAGTACAGTAAATTAGAGTGTAATAAGTGACTAAAATACTAGATTATAGCCTACCATCACTTACCCAAGTAGACAGCTTGAGCTGAGGTGGGGGCAATGTACCGGGAGCACGAAAGTCTACCCGGCCTAGTTACTGATCCAGCCTCATTCTATTTGGTATGACCTCTAATAGAAAAGTGGGTCACATGCACGTGTGCACCATAAATTTAGAAGACTCAGAAGGGAGGTGTAAGAAGACAGTTTATACAGTTCAAATAATATCAAAGTGGTAAATGAGCGTCGATTAGCACATTAGTCCCACAAACACAGTAATATAATACAATCAATAAAGCCAAGTATAGATCACATTACAAGCTTGAATTCTAAACCTTGAACTAGACTCTAGGTTCTTGTTCCTTAGAAGAGTCGCCAGAGCTGTCACACCTCCTTTTTCGAAGATAAAGAGTTTTTTCAATTAAAGTGATATTATTCGAAATGAGATTATTTATTTAATTAGAGTCACCACGTGGAATAACTATTATGGTATCCTAAGTCACCTATTTATTTTAAAATCCCAAATCGGGAAAATTAACTCTGTTTAAAGTCTGCGAAATATATAACACCGGGTAAGAAATTATGTTAATCCGAGAGAAGGTTGTCACAACCCTAAAACCGACCTAGTCGTTATGGCACCTATCATGAAACTAGGCCAGGCGACACAACTCTCGGATTAATCATTTAATCAATAATAACCATTTTTAAGCCTTTAATTAATCAGATATCTCATAATGTTAGTCTAAATGAACAGTGCGGAATGAATACACAAGCCCGACATCGGGGTGTCACAAGTCATGAGCATCTACTAATGTCTGAATACAACGAAGATTCTAAAAATATCCTAAATGCAATGTAAGGAAGATAAGAGGGAGAAAAGCAGTGTTGCGAACGTCGGACAGCTACCTTGCTAACTCCGATGACTCTGCTACTGAGCAATCAACACCCGCTACCGGGTTCAGAATTTTCTAAATCTGTACAGAAGATGCAGGGAATAATGTGAGTATGCCAACTCGGTAAGTAATAAAAGTAAATGAAAGCTGAGCAGTAAGAAAACATGTAAGACACGTCAAAATGCTACAACAAATGCAGGATATTTCCAGCATAGTACAGAAATCATTTACTTCATAAACCATGCTCAGTTTCGGTAAAACCTTTTAAAACAACTTTCAATAATTTCAAACGAGTGATAAAATAGTGAGTAAAATTGATAGAAAATGTAAACAGCCCCTCGGGCAAAATATGTACCATAAACCGCCCATCAAGCATAATATCAACAGAACCAGCCCCTTGGGCTACCTCACAATCACTCGTAATCAGCCCCTCGGGCATAACATGAAATAAGAACTGCCCCTCGGGCAAACATGGATCAAGAACAGCCCATCAGGCATCAATATGAAATAACAACAGCCCTTCGGGCTACAACATATCACTCACACTGGGTACCCGCGCTCACTGGGGGTGTACAGACTCTGGGAGGGGCCCCTTATGGCCCAAGAGTAATAACAAGCCATCTTGTGGCAAAATCAAACAGGCTCTCGACCTCATATCAAGCCACCTCGTGCCCCTCGGGAAAACATGGATCAAGAACAGCCCCTCGGGCATCAATATGAAATAACAACAGCCCCTCGGGCTACAACATATCACTCACACTGGGTACCCGCGCTCACTGGGGGTGTACAGACTTCGGGAGGGGCCCCTTACGGCCCAAGAGAAATAACAAGCCATCTCGTGGCATAATCAAACAGGCTCTCGGCCTCATATCAAGCCACCTTGTGACATAACAAATCAGGCCCTCAGCCTCATAATCATGAATCAGTACAACACTACTGCAGCGCGTAGCCCGATCCCACAGTATCCTCACATCACAGGCCCTCGACCTCACTTAGTCAGAAATATGTCAAGCTACTCGGGCAACAGTAAAACATGATGCTTGTGAGCACGTGATTTTTGCCTCATACGAATTACTCCAAAAGAATTCCCAAAATTAGGTCTTTTCTTTAATTATGTGTTATTTTTAGGAATTATTATGCTATTTTCCTGATTATTTACATATGTTTGTGTACATGTTTAATGCATTAAAAATACAAAAATATAGTATCTGCATTTAGGATTTAATTTTATATTTTTTAGATTAATTAAGTGAATTTTTGTTTTACAAAAATGATAAAATTCAAAAAATAACGTATTTTGCATTTTTAATGTTTAATGTCGAAATTTCGTGATTTTCTTTTTTGATTTGGTAAATAATATTTGGGATAATTATTATTTAGAATTAATTAGTATTTTTGATAGGATGATTTGGTTTTATAATTTAATTTAGGATTTTAGTTTTAATTTTTCGAAAAAAAAAGAAGAAAAGAAAATAAAAAGAATTAAAGTGAAGGAAATCGGAATTGGGCCAAATTCAATTTAATTTAAGAAGCCCAAACAATTACCCAACCAAACCTGCCCGATCCAGCCCAAACCCGTGTCAAAATCCGGTCCATCCCAGGCCATATCAAACGACGTCGTTTGGTATAGTTTGATCAGGACCGTCGATCTCACTTGATCGAACGGTCCCTAACCTCGCCCATGACCCAAGCCCAGACCCGTTCCCATACCCGGAACGCCCCAGCTTAACCTAAAACGATCCTATTTCATTAAGAGATTAATCACAACCATTGGATTTCATTCATCCAACGGCTCTAATTAATTCCCTAATTTTAATATACCCAAAACCTTACCCCCCCCCCAAAAAAACCCCCTCCTCTCTCTCTCTCGTCTTTAACCTTCAGAGACCAGCCAGACACCACCTCACACCACCGTCCGCCGCCCGCCGTAAATCTCCCACGGCGGCAGACAACCACAAAAAAACCCGAAAATTACACAATACAATCCCATCCGTCTCCTCTTTCCAAATCCTAGACTAGTTTCCCTCGAACATCCCCGGAATCCTTCGAATTTCAGATCGAAGATCCGACTCCGAACCCTAACTTACCCAAGCACCCCCAAATTAACACCCTGAAGCCACATCACTCTCCTCTTCCCTAATCCACGATCTTTTACCCTCGAATCAAACCAGAACTTGTCTAATAATGAATCAAAGTTTTAAACCTAAAACTGCAGAGTCAAAATTCGTTGATACTTTAAGCTAATTTTGACTTTATATGTGTGTTGTTGATAAAAACACACAGTTAAAGTCAAAATCTGGTTTAAAAATTGAAGATTCGAAGGTTTTCTTCAATTACTACTGACCGGTGAGTTTTCTGTCCTGCTTCTATGTTTATATTTTTTAGTATTATTCTGATGTTCGTCTTTCTCATCTCTTTTTTCTTTTTTTGGTCAATTTCAATTGAAATTCGATCAGTCCTCTAGTATAAATTATTTCTGTCCACTGTTTGTTTCTTTAGATTGGTTTTGTGGATTTGTTTCATATAATTGGGATATCAGCTTGTTTAAGACTTTAAAATCGTATCTCGTTTAATTACTTAGTCAGAATAATTAGGATTAAGTTCAATAATTTGGTTTAACATCTAGTTTAATTATGTTGATAAGAAGTGATTAGTATAAGTTTAAAGTGTTCACCTAATTAAGAAGCTTCTCAATAGTGGTAGGGTTAGAATTACACTAACTAGGTTAAGTGGACAATTAATCAATGAAAAGGTAAATTGGTAATGGAGAAGGTACTAAGCTTAATGCTTATTTAAAAGAGCTGAATAGACTGAAAACAGGATAGATAGACAAGAGAGTAGAAAAGGGAGATACAAAAGAAAAATAACTCGGAAAATACTGAAAAAACTGGAAATTACTGTTTCATTGATTTCTATTTTCTGGTTTTCAATATCGAATTGGCTGAAACCATCTTTGATGTATCGAGGGTTGAAATGGTTTGAATTTGTTTTCTTTTATAAAATCCGGGTTGAAATCTACAATAGAGTTACTGTATCGTTGAGTACTATAGGGGATTTCTGAATTTTCTCCTAGGTTGAACTAATTTATAGTTAGTTGACAGTGGAAATGATTTAAGATCGAATCTGGTGGAGGTCTTTTGGTTCACTGTTTGGTTTGAAATTGTTTCTGGACTGTTTCACTTCATTTTCTAGGCTTGAAACTGTTTTTCAAACTGTTGTTGTGCTACGAAGCTGCTAGCTAACTAACCCTGCTTGGTTTTTGGTTATATCTTGTTTCAGGTAAACATTGTAAAGCTATTGATTGTTAAAATGTTGGATCTGAAGAATGAGAAAGAATGATTTGAAAGTCCCATTTCAACTGTCCTTTATTCCATTCCGTTTCACTTTAGATTTCTACTTGAGCATGCTATACTGTTTAGATAATCTGTATGTTAAGTAGATAACTTCACTTGTAATTGAATCGGGACTATTGTAAGACCGAATAAACAGTTTTGGTATCCACACGTGTGGAAGTAGTCTGATAATGTTAATTGGTCTTGCTGAAATTAGTATTGAGTCATCTTTGGTTTGACATTAGTTTAGTCGTATTCAATTGCGCATGTGTTCACCAATAAGTTTGGCTGAATGTGTTCTTTGATTTTTGAAGCATTGCAATTGTGATTAAAATGAAAAAGGGTCTACAATATTGATAGCTACTGCATATTTCTTAAATAATTATTGGATTTCATTCAATTTTCTCATGTCTCCTTAGTTAGTCATCATGTGTAGTAATTCATCATCATTGTTGTGTTTCATTTTATCTTTGGACTCGAATTTGTTTAAGTGTAACGGCTCAGAGTTGTTGGCATTTTGAAGTGAATCATCTGATGGGCCAATGATCTTAAGGGTCAAGTAAAGTACTGAAGAATCATATTGTAGTTATGAGCATGTTTTCGGTTAGTGTAAATGCTAAATTGTCCATTTGGAAATCCTTGAGGTTTGGTTTAGCTTAATTTGTTTCGAATCTGAGGGAATCTGCAACTTCCATTGTTGGATTTGATGTTGATATCCCGTTTGATTTTCCAATACAGAATGTATGCCAGGAGATTCGAACTTGAGGTTCGTTCATGTATCCTCTTGGTTTCTCAAAGATACGGACCCATTTTGGGCCTGAGCAGTGGGATCATTTTGAATTGAAAAGAGGTCTATCGCCTTTAGACAGCCTCTTAATTTGAGGACCTGGATCTGGGCGTCAATTTGAAGAGTATGTTACAGTTTTGCTTAAGTCACCTTCAATTATCATAGTCAGTGGAGGTAAGCCATATTATTAACACAAATAGTCTATGGCTCCCTAACTTTAGTTTGAAAATCCTTTTAAATGGAATTGAGGTGCGTCGCGCCAAATAAAATCCCAAATGCGTGGTCTCCACTTAATTATATCCCTTAAAATTCTTAGAATTTGAGGCGTGTCATTTAGCAAATTTCCATGGCCCTCGCAAAATTAAAAACACGTAGTTACTTTAGGCGCACTATTTAGTAATTTACATTCTTAAACTCGGGTGCGCATTTATGTGACCCAAATCCAAGTCTCAACAGCCTTAGATAAAATGTGTTGCGGACTACGGGTGCATTTATGTGACGTGGGTCAAAACGCATTTTATGTGACATTGAAATCTTCCTAAAAATTAATTAATTAAAAGAGGTTTAAAGTTAAAAATGTGCATAGGTTTAAAAGTGTACTAAAATCAGATAATAAGCCAATTATAACAGTTGAGCGACCGTGCTAGAACCACGGAATCCGGGAATGCCTAACACCTTCTCCCGGGTTAACAGAATTCCTTACCCGAATTTCTGTGTTCACGGACTGTAATATAGAGTCAATCTTTTCCTTGATTCAGAATTTGAAGTGGTGACTTGGGACACCATAAAATTATCCCAAGTGGCGACTCTGAATTTAATAAATAAGTAATCCTCGTTTCGATTGTCACTTTAATTGAAAAAACTCCCTTATCCCCTTGTCGGGGGTGTAGGAAAAAGGAGGTGTGACAGCTCTGGCGACTCTGCTGGGGACCGAACCCAGAATCTCTGGTTCAGGGTTCAGAATTCGAGCTTAGATAAATTGTTATATTTGGCTTTATCTGATTTTTGTTATATGTTTGGGCCTAATGTGCTAAATGTTGCTTTTTACCGCTTTGATATTATCTTAACTGTATATATAAACTGCTACGAAATCCCTCTCTTCTCTCTCCTGAGGAGTGCACGCTGGTCGTGACTTCTTTCTGTTAGTGTCCTATTCCAAATAGAACGAGGTCCGGACAAGTTGCAAAGCCGGATGATCTTTTGGTTACCGGTACGCAGCCCCCCCTCCCCCCCGGCTCGAGTTGTCCGCTCGGGTAAGCCAGGTCTAGAACAAATAAACTCAGGTTTTAAACCTAGTATAACAAGACCTCATGCCCGATCCCTAGTAGGAACGTTTGTCTATATCACGTGCAGTTTGACTTTGGAGACTCAACACAAGGGTTGGGTCTGTCTAGGACAGGTGTACCAAAAATAGAAAAGACCATCCTGATGCATCTTACTTGCTACTTGTGCATTTATTTGCTTCGTATTTGCATGCTGACCGGCTTTTGAATAATAGGAAAGAGTTTGGAAAAGAAAATAGCAGTGTGAGGGCTAAGGGAGGTAACTATCTGTTTTGAAAACCTATATCCCAAAATATACCGAAACTCTGCCGAAAATTTGAAAAAAAAAAGAGAATTTTTATTGATTTCAAGAAAAAAATTTGGTCTTTGTTTTGTCAAAATTGCCCGAACTATGCCAGTTTGATTCTCACCGGATGTGGGATACGTAGGCAACCCCCATCGGGTCCAACTGCCCTTTTTTGCAAAATAACCCAAAACGAACAAAAAATTTATTTTTCATTTGAAAATAATTAAAATAATGTCATTCTTGTCAAAAATAGCCGAATGTCCCCAAAAAGGCGCCGGAAAGTTGCTTTTGCAAGAACATCCACCTTTGGTCATTTTTCAAAGTTTTGGCTGGTTAGCCGACACAGCCTTAAGATCTTCGTTCTTGAAATGCTGAAAGGTTTATTTGCAAAACCGGGTTTTTATCTTATTTTGAAAAAAAAATGTGTGTTAATTTTATTTTTGAGTCAAATAAGTCTTAATTTTGCCTAAACACCCTAATAAACATGCAGAATGAGCACGAGTCAGAATTTACCGGCAACAGTTATGAACAAAATCTCTTTGGAGTTGCGTATGTGGTGGGAAGATCTGGGCAAGTCAGAGCAAGATAAGGTCAATCTGCATTTGGGAGGTCTCACCGGGTTGATGAAGATAAGGCCTAGGGGAGACATCATAAAGGCGTTGGTCACATTTTGGGACACGGCTCACAACGTCTTGCATTTCTCGGATTTTGAACTCACACCCACCTTGGAAGAAATAGCAGGTTACATGAGAAGTACTGAAGGGCAGAGGCATAAGTATCTGATCGCTCCAAGAGCCGTTAACTCTCACAAATTCATGGATTTGTTAAAAATAAGTAAGGAAGTCATATATTCCGAGTTGGAGGGTGGTTTTTCCACTCTACATTTTATATACCGGAGGTACGGGCATATAGGAGGGTTCAACAATCCGGAAAGCGGGGTTTGTAGCAAAGAGAACAAGCAAAATGGGATGAACATAGGTGTTTCGCTTTCATGGTAGCTTTCTTAGGCCTTGTGGTGTTTCCTCGGAAAGATGAGAATATCGATCTGTGGGTGGCTGGAGTCATCAAAGTCTTAATTACCAATGCCAAGAGCACCCTTGCCCCTATGATAATATATGAGATATACCGAGCTCTTACAGCTTGTAAAGCTGGGGCAGATTTTTTCGAGGGATGCAATTTGCTACTATAAATGTGGATGATCGAACACCTGTGTCACCACCCTCAGTATATGAGTTATGGGTCTGCAGAGAAAAGTTGCATTGAAGAGTTCGACACAAGGATTTCAGGGTTCAAGTTACCGAAGGGGTTTGTAGAATGGATAGCCTGCCTTCGCGCCATCACTACGGGACAAATAGAATGGACACTAGGTTGGCTTCCTGTTGAAGAAATTGTGTATATACCTGCCACTGGTCCTTACTTCCTCCTAATGGGTCTTTGAGGTATTCAGCCTTATGCTACCTACCGAGTGATGAGACAATTGGGAAGGTGTCAGGTGATGCATCCAGATGAAGATCTCAGTATTTACGCAGTTGAGATTAGCTCTGACGGCCAATATCACGAAGAAATAGTTCGTTCTATTTGGAACGAGTGACAGTATTTGACGGCGAACACTCGAGTGTGGAACCTATCTAGAGGCGAGGTCTCACCCACCTATCTTGCCTGGTATAGAAAGAAGAATAGTGCAAGGGCCGAACCAGAAAGACCGGCCAAAAAACCGCACATTCAGGAATTCGTCGAGGCATCGCAAGAATCGTGGGCTTGGGTTGCCAAAGAAAATGAGTATAGGGCCACAATAGGAAAGCTAGAAAAGCAAGTCAAAGACCTTCAATTCGAGAATGGCTTACAAGCAGCGGCGGATGAGGGTGAAAAGAAAAGGCTAGCCAAAGAAAATAAGGCCCATCGAGCCCAGATTCAGAAAATGAAAATAGCGGCAGAAAATCCTGTCAGAAGTGCCAAAGATGAAAATCTCACATATAACCTGAGGCAAAAAGTGGGTGAATATAGTTTTGATCTGAACAAAGTAGAAGGTGAACTAGCCATGGCTCGAAAGTAATTGGCTAAAATTGTGGAAGAATGAGCACGCTCGGTTAAACAATTAAAAGAAAGACACGACAATGAGGTTGCGGGGTTAAAGAAAAGGGTCGTCACCATTGAGGACAAAATGATCAAACAGACGAAAGAATTCAAGGCTGAAAGAAAACATTTGGAAAGAGATTTGCAACAACTTCAAGAACAAAATCAAGCATCCGAACAAACTCTGGAAGCCAGGGCACGACATATTGGGTGTTTGTTGCAAGAAATGGGTGTCATAAGAGAGAGAGTCAGAAAGATCGCCGACTACATCACAATGAAGTGCAATAGTTGTGAGGATATGACTAAATCTATGTTTTTCGCCACTGTGATGACCTTTGTCTACCGGATAATGGAAAGTCTCTACCACCTCCAAGGGGATTTAGCATGTCGACCCGAGGAGAGGCCAAATAATGTCCCGCGGACCCCAGGAACAGTTGAGGCAATGATGTATTCGTGATTTTCACTTGAGTCTATATTTTCCTTCTATTGGAGTCTGTCAGTTTGTTTTCAAACCTGTATTTTCTTCTGTTGTAATATGTTGGCTTGTTTTTCCTTTCATCAAAGTCCGTTAGTTTGAGTTGTTATAATCAAAATAGTTGCTTTCTGTGAAAATTCAAACATAAAAAAAAGGTTTTGTTACTTGTACCCCAGAACTACGCTCGGTCTGATTCATGCGGGGTCATGATACGTAGGCAATCTTCATAGGATTCGACCACAACCAAAAGAAAAGAATAAAACGAAAAAAAGGGAGGGGAATAAAAGATAGGCGTGAGTAACAATAAAAGGGAAAGGTCAGGAAAAGCCGGGATGACACAAGCAACCGAGCAAATACATGATAGAAATGACTAATTGCCTAGGTGCATTGCATTCCTATGTGTGGTTGCTTATTTGTTAAAACTCTAATCACTAACAAGTTTTGTTGTCATTTCAGAATTCAAGTAGTTAGTTCACCTAAGCATACTGGCAACCCACCCATACCAAACCAGATCCAAAGGAGAAATAATTATGTCTATCCCAGATGTAGACACCAGTGTCATCGAAGGAGAAGAGTTGGACGTTAACACCATGAAAGAAGAGATGTACAAATTGAAACAACAAATGGCTGAAATGTATCAGGCATGGGCTAAAGGACAACCGCCATCCGCTTACCCGGCTAACCCTACCTTCACTCCACCACCGTCTCAAACTCAGGATTATCCTGCCACCGATCTATCCC
Organism: Nicotiana sylvestris; assembly: GCF_000393655.2. Classification (NCBI taxonomy): domain Eukaryota; kingdom Viridiplantae; phylum Streptophyta; class Magnoliopsida; order Solanales; family Solanaceae; genus Nicotiana; species Nicotiana sylvestris. The sequence continues at coordinate 59,150,088 of NC_091065.1, forward strand.
TGAGCTTTCCCATTTACCAACACTACCAGAGCACCACTTCTCATACACCACAATCTCCACCCCCTAAACCAATTCCATACCCTCCTCCACCAGTAACTCTTGTCTTCATAGCACCTCCACCAGCTACACTCCACAAATCTCCTAGCGAGCCTATGTTCCAGGCCCAGGACAACCAATACTACCCCTCGAATCCCACTTTCAAAGCTCCAGAAACCCATTCCTATACTCCTCGCTTTGACCTCCCGATAGAAGCTGATAAACTAGTCAAAATACCGAACAGGAGGAGATGTTCAGGAAAGTTAAAAGCTTAGAGTAATCATTCAGAGACATACGGGGGTTGGGAGGGCAAGTCAGCGTGGCCTACAAGGACCTATGTTTGTTCCCGAATGTGCAATTACCGACAGGTTTTAAGATTCCCAAGTTTGATCTATACAACGGGCATGGTGGTCTAGTATCCCACTTGAGGGGTTTTTGCAGCAAGATGAGGGGAGTTGGAGGAAAAGATGAATTGTTAATAGCTTACTTCAGTCAGAGTTTGAGTGGATCAGCATTGGAATGGTATACCCGCCAAGACCATGGAAGATGGTACACATGGGATGATCTGGCGCAAGCATTTGCTTGTCACTTCCAATACAATCTTGAGATCATTACAGATCGGCTGTCCTTGACTAAACTGGAGAAGAAGCACAGTGAAAGCTTCAGAGAATATGGTTTCCAATGGAGGGAGCAAGCAGCAAGAGTAGATCCCCTAATGAAGGAAAGTGAGATGGTAGATTACTTCCTACAGGCTTTGGAACCTACTTACTATGGCCATTTGGTCTCAGCTGTGGGAAAGTCATTCAACGAAGTGGTAAAGATGGGGGGCATGGTAGAAGAGGGCCTCAAGTCAAATAAAATCATGAGCTATTCGGCTATCAAAGCGACTACTCAGGCTATTCAGGGTGGCATAGGAGGGATTGGGAAGAAGAAGAGAGGAAGCAGCAATGGTTGATTCAGGAACATGGTCCGGATCCAGAGGTTCACCTTACCACTACAATCAACCTCGACCCCACCAACAAACTTATCACCACAATCCACCCCAACACTACTATCCCCCACCAGAACCTCATTTTTCTGTTCACCATGCACAAATATACAACCAACCTCCTGCCCACACTCAATGGTGTGCTCCCATCCTACAAAATACTTATCCACATCCCCGAGCCTACCAAAACACTCCTGGACCAAGTTTTCGGCCTAGTCAAGCATTCAAGGGTGAAAGGTCGCAGAAAAAGAAAACCTTTACTCCGTTGGGAGAATCATACACTAGTCTATTCCACATGCTAAAATAGCTAGATATGCTAAGGTCGATACAGTCCAAACTGCCAAATCCTCCTCCAAAGAATCTTGACTATACTGTCAGCTGTGAGTATTATTCTGGTACTCCGGGTCATGATACAGAAAAGTGCTAGCACTTGAAAAGTGCGATACCGGAGCTTATTGATACCAATAGAATTTAAGTTCAAGCTCACGAGGCGCCCAATATTAACAGGAATCCAATGCCATCCCATCAGGAGGCAAATATGATCGAAATAGTACATGCGGAGGGAGAACCCAAGAAGCCATCACAGACCGTCATGATGATTCGGTCTAGTGGAGTCAAGACAGATGAACAATCAGCAGGTGAGAAGTTGGTGCTCAAGCCGAGCAAAAGGAGTGTTGAGTCATTTATGGCAGTTGAGAAGGGGTCTTTAAGCAAAGTTGCAACGAAACAGGAAGGGATGAAGGTGGTTGTACCCGGAGCGGCCAGCAAACCCGTCATAATCGTGGAAGGTGCCCGCACAGATCGGGTTATTATCAAGCCGGTAACCCAGTTACCAATAATCAACAGCAAGGCTATTCCATGGAATTACGAACGGGTAACAGTGATGTACAAAGGGAAGGAAGTCAAAGAAGAAGTCTGCGAAGCCCAGGGTTTGACTCGCTCAGGAAGGTGTTTTACTCCCGAGGAGTTAAGAAGAGCTAAAGATAATCCAGCGCTAGTAAAGAAAGTCGTAATTGAAGAAGAAGCAGAAGAATTCTTGAGGAAGATGAAGTTACACGACTACTCTATCGTGGAACAATTAAGAAAGGCGCCTGCTCAAATTTCCCTATTATCATTATTGATCCATTTGGATGAGCACCGTCAAGCTTTAACGAAGATCTTGAATGAAGTGCACGTTCCAGATAAGATCTCCGTGAATCACTTGGAAAAAATAGCCAACAAAATCTTCGAAGAAAACAGAGTCACGTTTTTCGATGATGAATTGCCTATAGAAGGTACTGAGCACAACAGAGCTCTTTACCTCACAATATGTGAGAACTCTGTGGTGACCCGGGTATTGATTGACAACGGGTCAAGCGCAAACATCTATCCCCTCTCCACTCTAAGAAAGTTGAAAATAGAAGATGAGAGGATCCATAAGAACAGTATTTACGTGCGGGGATATGACGCTGGAGGTAAAGATTCAGTTGGGGACATAGTGTTGGAGCTAACGATAGGGCCAGTTGAGTTCACAATGGAGTTTCAGGTGCTGGATATAGCTGTTTCCTATAATTTGCTGTTGGGTTGACCATGGATCCACGCCACTAAAGCAGTCTCATCAACACTACACCAAGTAGTCAAATTTGAATGGGATAGATAATAAATAGTTGTGCATGGGGAAGACAGTTTATGCGCTCGCAGTAATGCCATTGTACTGGTCATTGAAGTGGAAGATGACCAGGGACCATGGGTCTACCAGGTTTCTGACACGATGTTGGTAGAAAAAGTTTCGGAGGGGAAACACATTCCAAATCCAAAGATAATTGCTGCATCAGTCATGGTAGCCTATGAGATGTTGAAGAATGGTTTTGTACTCGGTAAAGGTTTGGACTCATTTTTGCAAGGCATCATACAGCCGGTGTCCCTTCCTGAAAACTTGGGACCATTTGGTCTGGGATTCAAGCCCACTGCCGCAGACATAAGAAAGGCCAGAAAGCTAAAACAGAAGGCATAGGTCCTTCCAAAGCCAGTCCCACGTCTTTCCAAATCATTTATCAAGTCCGGTACCAGAAGTTGCCCAGTAACAGCAATTCCCAGTTCTGTGATTGATCCTAACAAAGAGTTAATTAAAAGATTTGAGAAGTTGTTCGACAGTATGAACATGGTGGAAATTTGAGAGGGTTCTAGCAACGCGGAAGTGCAATTTGTAGGGCCAAAAACAAAGCTTAACAATTGGAAGGCTACTCCTCTCCCCACTCGGAAGGAGTCTTGGTAGTTTATTTTGAGTTTCCTTCAGTTTGTCTGGGTTATTCCAGGGTTGTAATCCAGATTTTTTATCTTTCAGTCTGTTTGAAGTGTGCAAACCTTGTTATCTTTCATCATTCAATGAAATGCAGTTTCCCTTTCTTTATCATTCCTGATAGTTTTTCTTTTGTTTTTCTTTTCTTTTCTGTACAATTCTTTTTACGCTGGTTCTAATGACATGGCATGCATGAGGAATCCTCAGCCCAGTCTTAAAAATCAATCTGATTCCGAAATAATATTTCAAGAAGTAGATTGCGACTATGAATCAGAATACGATGAAGATGAAGCCTTCGAAGAGATTAGTAAGGAGTTAATTCACTTCGAAGAAAAACCCAAACCCAACCTGAATGAAATAGAAGCCGTCAATTTAGGGGACACAGATAATATCAGAGAGACTAAAATAAGTGTCCACTCGAACCAAAGATCCGGGAAGAATTAATCAAAGCACTCATCGAATACAAAGATGTTTTTGCATGGTCGTATGACGACATACCGGGTTTTTTAGCACTGATTTAGTGGTCCACAAATTGCCCACTGATCCAGCATTTCCTCCCATCAAGCAAAAGTTGAGAAAATTCAAAACTGATATGAGTGTGAAGATTAAAGAAGAAATCACCAAGCAGTTAGATGCAAAGGTTATTCGGGTCACTCGATATCCTGTTTAGTTGGCTAATGTCGTGCTTGTGCCGAAGAAGGACGGAAAAATCAGAGTATGCATCGATTACCGCAATCTTAAAAAAGCAAGTCCGAAGGATAACTTCCCCTACCCAATATCCATATTTTGATCGATAATTGTGCCAAGCATGAGATTGGATCTTTTGTGGATTGCTATGCCGGGTATCATCAGATTCTAATGGATGAAGAAGATGCAGAAAAGACGGCATTCATCACGCCATGGGGAACTTATTGCTACCGGGTAATGCCATTTGGTTTGAAGAATGCTAGGTCAACTTACATGAGGGCGATGACTACTGTGTTTCATGATATGATAGACAAAAAGATCGAGGTATACGTAGATGATGTGATCATAAAATCAAAACATCAGGCCGACCACGTTGGGGATTTGAGGAAATTCTTCCAGAGGCTTCGTAAATACACTCTCAAGCTTAACCCTGCCAAGTGTGAATTTGGTGTTCCATCCGAAAAGTTGTTGGGGTTCATAGTCAGCCAGCGAGGCATCGATTTGCACCCATCAAAGATCAAATCCATCCAAGAATCGCCACCCCCGATGAACAAGACTGAAGTGATAAGTCTGTTAGGGAGGTTGAACTACATTAGCAGGTTTATTGCTCAGCTCACGACAACTTGTGAGCCGATTTTCAAATTGCTGAAGAAGGATGCTGCGGTCAAGTGGACTGATGAGTATCAAGAAGTATTTGATAAGATAAAACGATACTTGTCAAACCCACCCGTGCTGGTTCCGCCAGAACCAGGGAGACCTTTGATTCTTTACTTGACAGTCCTGGAAAATTCATTTGGTTATGTACTGGGGCAGCATGACATCACCGGCAGAAAGGAACAGGCCATATACTATCTTAGCAAGAAGTTCACGGCTTATGAGGTTAAGTACACTCATCTGGAAAGGACATGTTGCGCCCTAACTTGGGTGGCTCAGAAATTGAAACATTATTTGTCATCCTACACTACTTACCTCATTTCGCGCTTGGATCCGTTGAAGTATATCTTTCAAAAGCCTATGCCGACAGGAAGACTTGTGAAGTGGCAGATCTTGCTCATAGAGTTTGACATCATCTATGTGACTCGGACTGCGATGAAAGCCCAAGCATTGGCTGATCATTTGGCCGAAAACCCGGTCGATGAAGATTACGAGACATTGAGAACTTATTTTCCCGATGAAGAAGTGATGCATATCGATGAACTGGAGCAAATTGAAAAACCAGACTGGAAACTTTTCTTTGATGGGGTTGCCAACATGAAAGGAGTCGGAATAGGAGCTGTGCTTATTTCTGAAACAGGGCATCACTATCCTGTTACAGTTCAGCTTCAGTTTTATTGCACCAACAATATGACTGAGTATGAGGCCTGTATTTCTAGTCTAAGGCTAGTTGCAGACATGGATATCTAAGAAGTCTTGGTCTTGGGAGACTCAGATCTTCTGGTACATCAAATTCAAGGAGAATAGGAAATACGAGATTTGAAGCTCATACCGTACCGACAATGTTTGCATGATCTTTGTCAACGGTTTTGATCAATGGAGTTCAGGCATATTCCCAGGGTCCATAATGAGGTCGTTGATGCTTTAGCTACCCTGGCGTCAATGTTGCACCATTCGGACAAAGCTTATGTCGATCCTCTGCATATTCAAGTCCGAGATCAGCATGCTTATTGTAACATAATTGAAGAAGAACTTGATGGCGAACCATGGTTCCATGATATCAAGGAGTACATCAGAATGGGGATATATCCAGTGCAAGCCACGGGGGATCAAAAGAGAATAATTCGATGGTTGGCAAGTGGATTCTTCTTAAGTGGAGGAGTTTTGTATAAAAGAATACTAGACCTTAGATTATTAAGATGCATAGATGCTAGACAAGCTACGGCTGTCATGTCCGAAGTACATTCGGGAGTCTGCGGACCACATATGAGCGGATATGTTCTGGCAAAGAAAATTCTCTGAGCAGGTTATTATTGGCTTACCATGGAGCAAGATTGTATCAGTTTTGTGCGCAAATGTCATTAGTGCCAGATACATGGAGATTTGATTCATTCTCCACCATCGGAATTGCACACAATGTCGGCACCATGGCCCTTCGTTGCGTGGGGCATGGATGCCATTGGACCAATTGAGCCAGCAGCATCCAACGGGCACAGGTTCATTCTGGTAGCCATTGATTATTTCACCAAGTGGGTTGAGACCAAAACTTTCAAATCGGTGACCAAGAAAGCAGTGGTCGATTTTGTTCACTCAAATATCATCTGTCGATTCGGAATCCCAAAGGTGATCATCACGGATAATGGTGCTAATCTTAACAGTAACTTGATGGAAGAGGTATGTCAACAGTTTAAGATTACACATCGCAATTCTACCCCATATCATCCCAAGGCGAATGGAGCAGTCGAGGTAGCCAACAAAAATATAAAGAAGATACTTTGGAAAATGGTAGAAGGTTCGAGGCAATGGCACGAAAAATTACCATTTGCGTTGTTGGGATATCGCACTACTGTCTGTACTTCGGTAGGTGCAACTCCTTATTTGTTGGTATATGGCACTGAAGCAGTAATACCTGCAGAAGTTGAAATCCCTTCCCTTCGGATTGTCGCTGAGGCTGAGATTGATGATGATGAGTGGGTCAAAACCTGTTTGGAGCAGTTGAACTTGATTGATGAAAAAAGATTGGCAGCAGTATGTCATGGCCAGTTATATCAAAAGAGAATGGCAAGAGCATACAACAAAAGGGTGCGTCCCGAAAGTTTGAAGTGGGTCAGCAAGTGCTGAAACGTATCCTTCCACATCAGGTTGAAGCAAAAGGCAAGTTCGCACCGAATTGGCAAGGGCCATTTATTGTAACTAGAGTATTGTCCAATGGTGCTTTATGTTTAACAGATATCGAAGGAAAATGCATAGACATGGCTATCAATTCTGATGCAGTCAAGAGATATTATGTATGATTTCTTTGTTATAATTATTGATTGTTTGTACTTGGCATTGTTTCGAAGAATGAAATGACGAAGGCAAATTGTTCCGCTATCTAAACAGTCTACCCTTTGTTCCCCCTTTTTGAGCCTTATTTATTTCTTTCATACCCCTCTTTTGGAATCAATAACGAAAAAGAGAGAAAAGAAAGAAAAGAAAAAGAGAAAAGAAAAGAAGTGAAAAAGAGAAAGTATAAAAATAAGGAAATTCTGTGTGAACTACGTTTGACCTAATTCCTGTTAAGGATATGTAGGCAGTTTTACGGCTCGGTCATAGTAAAATAAAAAGTCAAAAGATCCCCAAACAAGAAACTGGGGCAGAAGTTGTGATTGTAATAAGAAATGTGATTCCAAAAGTTGTAATTCTAACCCATTTAAAGTTGTTGTAAGCCCGTTTTATACCCTTTTCTTTCCAAACATATCCAAGAACCCACATGGTTGTCCAAAGAAAGACCTCCCGATCAGTCTTCGAGAGATGCCAAATCAAGCAAGTAAAGAGAATTCATATCAGGGGCAACACTCCGGTTTAAGCAAGAAAAATCAAAAAATGAGAGAGTCTTATTGGTGAAAACTTTCGAGGGCACCATGAGGCGACGAAAGCTGAGAGAAAGTAAAAATGAGAGAGTCTTATCGGTGAAAACCTTCGCGGGCATCATGAGACGACAAGGAATTGAGGAATAAAAAATAAGAAAAGTTTGTCGGTGAAAACCCTTCAGGGCACTGCAAGTCGAACAAGATTTGTAAGTTGGCAGAAAGTAAAAAAACTGGGTTGTGGAAATCTTGGAGCACAAAGTAAAACAATAGGAAAGGAGATTGGTTAATAGACCGGGCAGATTAATCCAAGATGCATACCATGATCATTGGTGCCAGTGAATCCACTCAGATAAGTTTCTTTTCCTATCTCCAACACTCATCCAAATTTGGATTTTCTTCTTTATTCTTAATTCTCAAAATTGTTGCATTTCATTAACCTTACTCATCTAAAGCTCTTCCAAGGTTAGCCTTGTTTCAACAAATAAGAAGGAATGTCAAAGTGTACTACCAAATTCAAAATTACACAAAGCAAAATGCGGCTAAGACATGCTAGAGATAGTATGATGAAAAGTGGGACATAGGGTGTAAGCAAAAGCTATATCGGTGGAATGGTTCAGTAATGTCGTGGGAGATGTACGAGTTCAGGAAGAAAGGTCAGAAGGAGAGAACAACAGTTGGGGGATCCTGCAGTTAAGGATCAGTCAGAAGGTCAAAACAATCTTTCGACCAGTTCAAGGCAGTCGGTCGAAGCAAAGCATGTCAAAGAGAAAACCATCCCCAGCAAAAATGCCACAACTAACCGCCACGTTTTAAACTGACAAGATTTTCTTTAATTTGAAACAGGGGCAAAGATGGCATTTGTTTCAGGAAGCACCTTGTAAGGAAAGCAAGTACCATACAGGTTTGATCATAGAATTCTCAGGACCCTCCTGGACAATGGGACTTATTTTAAAATTCAAAATAATAATGAGTAGGAATTTGGCATAAATACACCCCAAAGGATTATAAATGGAGCTTCGAAGTTTGCATGTTTGAGATACACTTTGGACATTACCCAGAGGCCTCGGATTTCAAAGTAATTTGAGGAGACTCTTATAGCCTCTATCTTTCGGGTTGGACAACAAAAGGACCGAAAAGATCCCGTTTCTGCTTTACTTCTTCAAGAAAGAAGAAACACCATCTTTTCCCACTTTTTACCCCATGAGAACAAAGATTCTGACTTCTCTTCTTTCCCAGACTGGTGGTTATGATTTTCTACTTCCTCAACTTTTTCCCCCAAGAAGAAATACCATCTTTTCCACCTTTTCCTCGATTTAATTGGAAATTTTCAGGACCCTCCTGGATAATGGGACTTAGCTTTAATTCGAAATATTCATGAGTACAATATCTAACATAATCCCTACTTTGTGAAAATACAAGTTGGTTTGAATTTTTCATATTTTAAGACAAGACTCAATTCGAAACTTCAGGACCCTCCTGGAAAATGGGACCTAGGTTAAAATCCAAAACAATCATAAGTAATAAATATAGGACAAGTGCGGCCCAAAAGGAATATAAGTTGGCTTCAAAGTTCGCATAAGAGTTTTTAGGACCCTCCTGAATAATGGGTCGTAACTTTAAGCATTCCATTAGATAAGTAAGTGCTGTTATAAAAGAGTACAGTTTAGTGTTGAAATTGTCATTCGTAAGATAAGCTTTAATTCGAAATTTCAGGACCCTCTTAGATAATGGGATGTAGCTTTAAGACTGTCTTAGAAAACAAGATTCGACGGAAGTCATACCTCTAAAAATATAATGTAGCTTTGGAAACTTACTGGAGATTTTCAGGACCCTCCTGGATAATGGGATATAGCTTGCAGATTGTAAGAGATTTTTGGTAAAAGAATTCAATTAACACTCACGGATGCGCCCGGTTACCAAACTGGGGCAGAAAATTTTATTTTGTTGTCTATTTTGCTGAAGTCAGATGCCCGTCTGAAGAATAGGGAAAAACAACACGGATATTAAAGATAAAAAGCAGAGCATGACCAAGTAATCAGGGGCCCACCTGGAGAACAAGGGAAAACAAATCAAGTTTCAAAGAAGATTGGCACAAGTATTGACAATCAGGCGCCCACCTGGAGGAACGAGGGAGAACAGGTCAAAGAAAGGTAGTTGCAAGAAGAAGATGATTCAAATTTCAGAAATCAGGCATCGACTTGGATAACAAGGAAAAACAGTTAAAGATTCAGCAATCAGGCATCCACCTAGATAACAAGGAAAGATAGTTGAAATATCAGCAATCAGGCGCCCACCTGAGGAACAAGGAATAACGGTTGAAATATCAACAACCAGGCGTCCACCTGGAGAACAAGGAACAACAATTAAAGATTCAGCAATCAGGCATCCACCTAGAGAACAAGGAACAACAGTTAAAGTATCAGCAATCAGGCGTCCACCTGGAGAACAAGGAAAAGCAGTTAAAGACCCGGCAGTCAGGAGCCCACCTGAAGAACAAGGGAATGCAATTCAAGCTTCAACAATCAGGCATCCACCTGGAGAACAAGGAGAAACTGTTCAAATCAAGCAATCAGGCGTCCATCTGGAGAACAAGGAAAAGCAGTTGAAGATTCAGTAATCAGGCATCCACCTGGAGAACAAAGGACAACAGTTAAAGTTTCAGCAATCAGGCGCCCACCTGGAGAGCAATGGAATACAACTCAAGTCAAGCAGTCATGAGCCCACCTGGAGAACAAGGGAACACAACCCAAGTTTTGGAAGTTAGATGCCCATCTGAAGAACAGGGAAGGACAATACTAATTTCAAAGAATAGAAAGCAGTTCAAGTTTTGGTAATCAGAAGCTCACCTGGAAAATAATAGAGGCAATACAATTCAAGTTTCAATAATCAGGAGCCCGCCTGGAGAACGAAGGGAGGAAGCAATTCAAGTCCAAGCAATCAGGGGTCCGTCTGGAGAACAGAGATAGGCAACAATGGTCAAAATAAGACGTTTAAAGGTTCAACAAATGAGGTGCCCGCCTGGAGGAGAGGGAAAGCATCTCAAAAATACAATTCGAGTGAGCAACAAAGGAACTTCTGAAGAAAATTCAAGTCAACAAGGCAACAACAGTCACAAGACCAAGTTTGAAAATAAATCTTTGTAAAGCATAGATTATAGCTTAGTCTAGCTTCTTCATTTTGTCATGGTGTAATAAGGAGGTCAGTAAGCAGTATCAGCAGCAGCAGCAGCAGTAATAGTGAAACCACAGCTTCATGGTAGTCCTAGCTACCGAAACTTCCCGAACTACATTAACATGATTCCTTTATAGCCAAGGATATGTAGGAAACCTTTGAAGCAAAGGTTCGGTCAAATTCTTTCAAAAAAAATGCTTCCCACGGAGTCTTTAAACTGGCAAAAATCGCTCGTATCCGCTCACTTTATCTTTTCACGAAAACTTTTCGTATTTTTGGGCAAAGAGGGGCAGCTGTGAACACGTGATTTTTGCTTCATACGAATTACTCCAAAAGAATTCCCAAAATTAGGTCTTTTCTTTAATTATGTGTTATTTTTAGGAATTATTATGTTATTTTCTTGATTGTTTGGATATGTTTGTGTACATGTTTAATGCATTAAAAATAAAAAAATATAGTATCTGCATTTAGGATTTAATTTTACATTTTTTAGATTAATTAAGTGAATTGTTGTTTTACAAAAATAAAAACATTCAAAAAATAACGTATTTTGCATTTTTAATGTTTAATGTCGAAATTTCGTGATTTTCTTTTTTGATTTGGTAAATAATATTTGGGATAATTATTATTTAGAATTAATTAGTATTTTTGATAGGATGATTTGGTTTTATAATTTAATTTAGGATTTTAGTTTTAATTTTTCGAAAAAAAAGGAAGAAAAGAAAAGAAAAAGAATTAAAGAGAAGGAAATCAAAATTGGGCCAAATTCAATTTAATTTAAGAAGCCCAAACAATTACCCAGCCAAACCTGCCCGATCCAGCCCAAACCCGTGTCAAAACCTAGTCCATCCCAGGCCATATCAAACGACGTCGTTTGGTATAGTTTGATCAGGACCGTCGATCTCACTTGATCGAACGGTCCATAACCTCGCCCATGACCCAAGCCCAGACCCGTTCCCATACCCGGACCGCCCCATCTTAACCTAAAACAACCCCGTTTCATTAAGAGATTAATCATAGCCACTGGATTTCATTCATCCAACGGCTCTAATTAATTCCCTAATTTTAATATACCCAAAACCTTACCCCCCCCCCTCTCAAAAACTCCATACTCTCTCTCTCTCGTCTCTAACCTTCAGAGACCAGCCAGGCACCACCTCACACCACCATCTGCCGCCCACCGTAAATCGCCCACGGCGGCGGACAACCCCCAAACAACCCCAAAATTACACCATACAATCCCCTCCGTCTTCTCTTTCCAAATCCTAGACTAGTTTCCCTCGAACATCCCTGGAATCTTTCGAATTTCAGATTGAAGATCCGACCCCGAACCTTAACTTACCCAAGCACCCCCAAATTAACACCCTGAAGCCACATCACTCCCATCTTCCCTAATCCACGATCCGTTACCCTCGAATCAAACTAGAACTTGTCGAATAATGAATCTAAGTTTTAAACCTAAAACTACAGAGTCAAGATTCGTTGATACTTTAAGCTAATTTTGACTTTATCTATGTGTTCTTGATAAAAACACACAGTTAAAGTCAAAATCTTGTTTAAAAATTGAAGATTCGAAGGTTTTCTTCAATTACTACTGACCGGTGAGTTTTCTGTCCTGCTTCTATGTTTATATTTTTTAGTATTATTCTGATGCTCGTCTTTCTCATCTCTTTTTTCTTTTTCTGGTCAATTTTAATTAAAATTCGACCAGTCCTCTAGTATAAATTATTTATGTCCACTGTTTGTTTCTTTAGATTAGTTTTGTGGATTTGTTTCGTATAATTGGGATATCAGTTTGTTTTAAGATTTTGAAATCGTATCTCATTTAATCACTTAGTCAGAATAATTAGGATTAAGTTCAATAATTTGGTTTAACTTTTGGTTTAATTATGTTGATAAGAATTGATCAGTATAAGTTTAAAGTGTTCACCCAATTAAGAAGCTTCTCAATAGTGGTAGGGTTAGAATAACACTAACTAGGTTAAGTGGACAATTAATAAATGAAAAGGTAAATTGGTAATGGAGAAGGCACTAAGCTGAATGCTTATTTAAAAGAGTTGAACAGACTGAAAATAGGATAGATAAACAAGAAAGTAGAAAAGGGAGATACAAAAGGAAAATAACTTGGAAAATACTGAAAAAACTAGAAATTACTATTTCATTGATTTCTATTTTCTGGTTTTTAATCTCGAATTGGCTGAAACCATCTTTGATGTATCGAGGGTTGAAATGGTTTGAATTTGTTTTCTTTTAAAAAATCCGGGTTGAAATCTACAATAGAGTTACTGTATCATTGAGTACTGTAGGGGATTTTTGAATTTTCTCCTAGGTTGAACTAATTTATGGTTAGCTGACAGTGGAAATGATTTAAGATCGAGTCCGGTGGAGGTCTTTTGGTTCACTGTTTGGTTTGAAATCATTTCTGGACTGTTTCACTTCATTTTCTGGGCTTGAAACTATTTTTCAAACTGCTGCTGTGCTACGAAGCTGCTAGCCAACTGACCCTGCTTGGTTTTTGGTTATTTCTCATTTCAGGTACACATTGTAAAGCTATTGATTGTTGAAATGTTGGATTTGAAGAATGAGAAAGAAGGATTTGAATGTCCCATTCCAACCCTCCTTTATTCCATTCTGTTTCACTTTAGATTTGTACTTGAGCATGCTATACTTTTAGATAATCTATATGTTAAGTAGATAACTTCACTTGTAATTGAATCGGGACTATTTCAAGACCGAATAAACAGTTTTGGTATCCACACGTGTGGAAGTAGTCTGGTAATTGTAATTGGTCTTGCTGAAATTAGTATTGAGTCATTCTTTGGTTTGGCATTAGTTTAGTCGTATTCAATTGCTCATGTGTTCACCAATAAGTTTGGCTGAATGTGTTCTTTGATTTTTGAAGCATTGCAATTGTGATTAAAAGGAAAAAGGGTCCACAATATTGATAGCTACTGCATATTTCTTAAATAATTATTGGATTTCATTCAATTTTCTCACGTCTCCTTAGTTAGTCATCATGTGTAGTAATTCATCATCATTGTTGTGTTTTATTTTATCTTTGGACTCGAATCTGTTTAAGTGTAACGGCTCAGAGTTGTTGGGATTTTGAAGTGAATCATCTGATGGGCCAATGATCTTAAGGGTCAAGTAAAGTACTGAAGAATCATGTTGTAGTTATGAGCATGTTTTCGGTTAGTTTTAATGCTAAATTGTCCATTTGGAAATCCTTGAGGTTTTGTTTAGCTTAATTTGTTTCGAATCTGAGGGAATATGTAACTTGCATTGTTGGATTTGATGTTGATATCCCGTTTGATTTTCCAATACGGAATGTATGCTAGGAGATTTGAACTTGAGGTTTGATCACGTATACTCTTGGTTCCACAAAGATACAGACCCATTTTGGGCCTGAGCAGTGGGATCATTTTAAATTGAAAAGAGGTCCATCGCCTTTAGACAGCCTCTTAATTTGAGGACCTGGATCTGGGCGTCAATTTGGAGAGTATGTTACAGTTTTGTTTAAGTCACCTTCAATTATCATAGTCAGTGGAGGTAAGCCATATTATTAACACCAATAGTCTATGGCTCCCCAACTTTAGTTTGAAAATCCTTTTAAATGGAATTGAGGTGCGCCGCGCCAAATATAATCCCAAATGCATGGTCCTCACTTAATTATATCCCTTAAAATTCTTAGAATTTGAGGCGTGCCATTTAGTAAATTTCCATGGCCCTCGCAAAATTAAAAATACGTAGTTACTTTAGGCGCACTATTTAGTAATTTACCTTCCTAAACTCGGGTGCGCACTTATGTGACCCAAATCCAAGTCTCAATAGCATTAGATAAAATGTGTTGCGGACTGCGGGTGCATTTATATGACGTGGTTCAAAACGCGTTTTATGTGACGTTGAAATCTTCCTAAAAATTAATTAATTAAAAGAGGTTTAAAGTTAAAAATGTGCATAGGTTTAAAAGTGTACTAAAATCATATAATAAGCCAATTATAACAGTTGAGCGACCGTGCTAGAACCACGGAATCCGAGAATGCCTAACACCTTCTCCCGGGTTAATAGAATTCCTTACCCGGATTTCTGTGTTCACGGACTATAATACAGAGTCAATCTTTCCTCGATTCAGGATTTGAAACGGTGACTTGGGACACCATAAAATTATCCCATGTAGCGACTCTAAATTTAATAAAGAAGTAATCTCATTTCGATTGTCACTTTAATTAGGAAAACTTCCTTATCCCCTTGCCGGGGGTATATGAAAAAGGAGGTGTGACAATGCTCAGCCCAAAATATCATTTAAAATATCAAAATGGGGTAAACATGGCTAAGTTATGAAAACAGTAGAATACAACATGACTGAGTACAAATTTGAAGTCAAAACAGTGAGGAATAGTAGTAAAAAGCCCCTAAGGGTACAAAACAGTTGGCACGAGGCCTAAATATGGCGTTCAGCCCTAAAACAGGATAATGCTTTCCAAAACACAATGATAGCAAATAGTTTTCAATCAAATACGCAGTTTAACAGTCATACGGGATGGACTAAGTCACAATCCCCAACGGTGCACGACCCCACGCTCGTCATCTAGCGTGTGTGTCACCTCAAAGTAGCACAACGATGTGAAGTCAGGAGTTTCATACCCTCAAGACAGACATTTACAATCATTACTTACCTCTATCCGGTCCAAACTCTAGCCCGCGATGCCTTTGCCTCTCGACTCAGCCTCCAAATGCTCCAAATCTATCCAAAAACAGAATTATACCATCAAAATACGCTAAAGGAACAAAGCTCACTCGAAAATAATCAATTTACATCACAAATCCCGAAATTGGCCAAACCCGACCCCCGGGCCCATGTCTCAAAATTCGACAAATTTTACATCAATAGAACCCTTATTCCACCACGAGTTCATGCATATCAAAAGTACCAAAATCGGACCTCAAATGGTCCCTCAAATCACCCCTCAAAGCTCTCTAATTACCCAAGCCCTAATCCCCAAATTTACCACTGATTTTCCCTTAAATTTCATGCTAACAACGATAAAAATCACCATAATAATGAGCTTAGGAACCAAGGACCTTACCTCAATGAATCCCTCTGAAAATCTCCATTGAAATGGCTCGCAAAAGCTTCTCCCCAAATGAAATATTAAGAAAAATGGCCAAAAATCACGAAGGGTGAAATATATACCTTCTGACCCAGGGATTCCGCACCTGCGGTCCAAGATATCGCATCTGCGATTTTCACTTATGAGCCCATTTTTGCATCTGCGATGCAATGCCTGCACCTATGCTATCACAGGTGCGCTCCCTTATCCACTTCTGTGGTTCCAGCTGACTTACCTATTTGCCGCATCTGCGGCTCCATCTCCACTTCTGCGAGCCCGCACCTGCGGTCCCCTAGTCGCAGGTGCGGTTATGACAGCAATAGGAAAGTCTTTAGCTGCCAACCCAACTCAAAATATTCCGCCAACCATCCGAAATCACCCCGAGGCCCCCAAGACCTCAAACAAAAGCACCAAAAAGTCGTATACCACCACCCAAACTTATACCAATCTTCAAAACACCTCAAACAACATCGAATTGATCAAATCACATCGGATTCAATCCTAAGAATTCCAAAAACATCCAAATTCCGTTTTCGATCAAAAAGTCTATCAAACCTCGTCCAAATGACCTGAAATTTTTCACACACAACACAAATGGCACAACGGTCCTACTCCAACATCCGGAATTCTATTCTGACCCATATATCAAAATTTCACCTATCAACAGGAAAACGCCAAAATTCCAATTTCGCCAATTCAAGCCTAAACCTTTCCACGGGCCTCCAAAATACATTTCGATCACGCTCCTAAGTCCCAAATCACCTAACGGAGCTAACCAAATCATAAAAATTCCAATCCGAGATCATATACTAACAAGTCAAAACTTTGTCAAACCTTTCAAATTTTAAGCTTCAAACTGAGAACTGTTCTTCCAAATTCATTCTGATTACCCTGAAAACCAAAACTGATGGTTTACATAAATCATAATACATCACACGGGACTAGTCATGCCCGAGAACTAACGAGCGAAGTGAAAATGCTCAAAATGAACGGTCAAGTCATTACAAAGGCATTAGGCATTCCCGAATTCTGTAATTTTAGCATGGTTGCTTTGATCATACTTGGCTTTATTACGTATTTTTAGAGCCTATATGCATTTTACCTTTTACCGCTTTTAATTATGGTATTATGGATTTATCTTTGAAACGGATCATGTGTGTGTAAATCTATTTTATTTAGTGCGCTAAAATTGTGTCACCGTACATGTACACAATTAATAACACCTTTATTAATTATTAAGATTGTTTGGCCAAAGTCGTGTGAATGCGTACCTTGACTTATTTTTGAGATTATAATTATGTCACTCAAACGTGTACATAATCACGATAGTAAATTAAAAGCGCGCATAAAGCATTCTACGAATATTCATAAGTTTTTTCATTTTCCTAAGTTTAGGGCTATTTGTAAAAAATCATAGATTATGGCTAAACGTGGCAGCCATGAGTTTATGGTTTGAATAGTTGAGATTAGTAATAGAACTGGACAAAAGGTGGACCACTTCTACAGATTCAAATGTTAATTGCATTAGTGCTAACTTAAAATGGAAGCTTTATTTCAACTCAAGGATGTTTAAAGAGTAAGGTCGCATTAGTTTCAAATTTAGCTGCAAAAGGCCAAAATTTGGCCTACTATCACCAGGTGAGATTATTTCTGATTTATGAATGGGTTTTAACGAATTAACATATCCAGAGCTTCTAATAGGCTCTCCCTGATGAGGCCCAGTACTCTCAACTCACAATTTGAGCCACAAAATAGGCCAACTGTAACATCAGACCCAACTATGTAAGACTTGGACTGTACAAGTAAACATATACAACTATAATCTCAGAATGAAAGAATGAAACAACTGATTGTTCATGACATTACAAATTTGATTATTCTGACAAATAGGAAGTTTAAACCTCATTTTCAATTTAGAATCAGTACATCAAAATAACTATCCTCGATAATTACAATCAGAAATACTAGTAATTTTGAAAATCCTTGTTTCAATTTCTAGATTTACCCATTACTACTTGCAGAAATGCATGAGTATCACTTAGCTTACTTCAACATTTGCCAAAATTTTTAGTAAAACTAAACAACACTTAACAAGAATCCAGATCAGATAGCAATAACTTCAATTTAATACAATGACTAAACACAGTTAATTAGCAACCGACTAAGCACTACATCAGTATATGAAATCTTCAAAGGAACAAGCAAGATCAGTTGTTGGCAAACAGAACAATCAGGAGCAAATTTGCTGAATAAACATAGTTAAATTCATGAGATTAAGCATGACCTTAACATGAACAATTCAAAATCACCATTTATAAATCCAACAGCTAATTACAGATGAGCATAACATACCGAGCAGCAAAGAAATGCAATAGGAAAGCTGACCAAATAAAGGACTAAATACAGAGGATGGTGTTCAAGCCAAAAACAAATAGAAGCAGCACCAAACTCTTTGGCAATCCAGAAAGTTAACACCATAAATCAAAGGAATTTCAAACTTGCTTTTCGAATTCTAATTTAATCTTATTAATATGAAACCTTCCACTTTTTAGATCTGAAATCTAGTTTTTGAATTCCAAAATTTTGTTTGCAGCTAATTTTGGGAGTGCTTTTTTCGTGTGTGAGTAAGAAGAGGTGTGTATGAGTGAGAATGAATGAAGAAAGTGTTAATGTGTGACATGCAAAAAATAAGAGAATATATAGAAGAGGTGTCAGTTGTGAAATGGGAAAAAAGACATTTTTCCTTAATAGATTTTTGGTACAATTGTCTTTCAGATATTCTTTCCTTATTTTTCAGCCCATTTCTTTTTCTATTATTTAACCCTTAAGTCCCTTTTGACCTAATTTTTTTTTACTGTTTTATTGCTTTCCATCCCTTTCTTTCCCTTCTAGAACCTTCTAAGTTAGTTATAGACTAAAATTCCCCTAAGCTTCATATTCTATTAGGCTCCCTCAAGTTCTTAATAATTATGGATAACTATACCAAGAAACTTAAACCAATTAAAAATCACAGCCAAGCAAGAAATATTCAAAATTCAATCAGATTAAAATGATTAACCTAATTTATTCATGTAACTAATTCAAGATCATTTAGCCTACAAACTTGTAATTAAACTAACTGCTACGCAACTGAACTATTAATCTAATTATGTAAATAAAGAACTAATGGATCTTGAATCCTATCTAACTTAAAGCATGCTAAACATACGAAAGAACAAACTTACAATCATTGCATTTTGATAAAATTTGGACAAAGACGAAGACGAAGAATCAACTAGCTAAGAAGAAGAAGTACATAATATTACCTAATAAAATGGAGACGAAATGACAGAAATAATTTCTGAAAGATTTTGGCCGGTCAATAGTGGGTTGACCAAAATGCAACCTCCGAGATATGGTGTGAATTTTACATTAGTGGATAGCTCTCATCAAGAGCATTCGACTGGTGAAAATTTCAATCGTAAACAGGGTATAATCAGTCGAGTAATTGAAAAGAGGGCAAGTGGCTGGTAGGGTTTAGTGTCGTAGATCTGAAAATTGACAAAAATGGAAAGGTTTTGAAGGGAAAAGTTAAGGGATTTGGAAAGAGGAGAGGGTGGAGAATTTTTGGTGAAAGTTTGAGGGTGTTTGGAGTGATGTCGTGCCGTGAGCGATTTCTGGTGGTGGCTCTGGGCGGATGGTGAGAGAGAGTAAGACAGATGAGGAAATGATGGGGTCTTTAGGGTTTGGAGGGGGGTGTCAGACAATTATAAGGAATAGGTTTGAGTTCTCAGCCATTGGATCAAACCCAATCAACGATGCAAATTAGATCTTGAACCCATGGACACGAAGTGACGTCTTTTTAGGATCAGGCGACGTCCTTTTAGAGTATTGAAGACCAAATGAGATGGACCGGGTATGGGAATGTCATGGACAGATTTCGGGGGAATTTGGGCCTCTTGAGCTAGCCCAATTCATTTGAATAAATGGGCAACCACACTTCCTTCCCCTCTTCTTTATTTTACTTTCAAAAATAATCACTCAATCAAAACACCCTAATTTTAACACTAATTTGTAAAATTAACTCTTACAAGAATTATCTAATTAAACTAAATAATGCATGGATTACCAACTTCACTAATTAAATGAATCTAAGATTTAAAAAAAAAGTAAGAAAGATTACATATATTTTGTGATTTTTTTATTTTAGAAACGCAGCTAAATCATGCAACTAAATGCAATTAAGATCTAAAATGTGATAACATAAAAACATAAATTATTTTTGACATTTTGTGATTTCAATTACTTCTAAATATACGAAAAATAGATAAAAAAAATAAAAGGCAAACAAATGAACTGAAATATGGAAACATTAAAAATGTCAATACAGCTAGTAAAAGTCACCAATGAAAAATTGACGCACGTAGGTCTGGCGACTGGCTAAAGGAGACGACTGAGCACGAAGATCTCATGAAGCCATTAATGGATGCTCCGGCCACTGGCCAGCCTCTTCTTGAGGCTGGTTAGTCATCCCAACCATTCCCACAACCCCTCCAAACATCTACGAGCCCAAAAACAATCCAAAACTATGCTCAATTAGTTAAACCTAATGTATTAAATGCGGCCATGCAAACTCCAACCCACGTGACCCTAAAACTAGCGGAATATCTTCATGGAGAACCCATCATTAAATGGAAGAAGCAGGAAGTTCGACAATCCATTGCTAAACAAGGACTTCAGTTGGCAGTGTTGGGCAAATTCTCGTATGGTAAGCCCTGTTATTCAAGAGTTACTTAAATCTATTCCAATATAGTGTGAATTAAAGGGTCCTTGCACTATTGGATTGATTGAGAACAGTCATGTCCTTATTAAGCTTTCATTAATAGAATATTACATTCATTTATTATCAAAGCCAATATTTTATTTGAAGATACAAGGTGAGATGTGGTAGATGCGATGTACAAAGTGGAATCCCTGGTGGAAACCTAATGAAGAAACGTCTGTTGCTATAGCCTGGATTTCTTTTCAGGACCTGGCACCTAATTTTTTTGGCAAAGAATTTATATTCTCATTGGCAAGTGTAGTTGGGAGGCCCTTACACATTGACTTGGCTACTCATAATAGCACAAGACCAAGCTGTGCTAAGGTAAAAGTTGAGGTGAATTTACTGTCAAATTTCCCTCAAAGGGTCAAAATTGTAGAAAAGGAGGATGAGTCTAAGCTAGAGGAGTCTAAATGGATCAAGATTAGGTATGATTATATGCCTAACTATTGCAAAAGTTGCAAGAAACAAGTCCATAAGGAAGCTGAGTGTTGGGTCATCAATCCTGAGCTTAGGCAATCTGAAGATCAAGGCAATCGCAAGGTGAAGGAGAAGGAATACATTGGTACTGTAGCTAACTCAACTAAGGTACTTTCTAGTGGTAATGTTTTGGGGAAGCCAGTAGTAAATCAGGCTAGGCAAGAGTGGATGCAAGCAAGGAGTAATAAGTTTCAACGTGATAATAGAGATCATATTATTGACACTACAAAGGAGAAGGAGAATGACAATGGAAAGGGGAAGAACAAAGTTGAGGCAGTGTCAACAAAACACAAGTTTGATGCACTGGAAGTTGAGGAAATTGACCAACCAATGCTAAGGATTACTGATGACAATGGTAATAATAATAGCAAGTCAAAAAAAAATAAACAACAAGGAATTGAAGCTAAATAGGTTCAGGAGAAGGAGCAGGTGATAAATAAGGAAAATTTCAGCTCCATTCCTAAGGATGCTAGGAATACTTCAGTGGCTAAGGAAGGAGTTCCTAATCCTAGCAATACAAGGATTAGGATGGAAGAAAGTGTTGAAGTTGGGAATGGAAATCCGGGTGGAAATAGGATCCCTAATCCTAATGCTACTGGGATTAAGGATGCAGCCAAAAAGGAGAGGACGGTAGACTGGCCTCAAAGGAGCTTTGGTGCACGCAAGGAAGCTTTTAACGTTACTCTAAATCATTCATGCCAAGAGATATCTTCTCAAACTTTTGTGGAATCACCTAGGTCAATTGGAGCTACTAGAGGGGAAAGACAACTATGGAGTTATGAAGTACAGGAGTTTGAGGACAATTCTACAACAAATACAAGTATAGGGGTGTCACACCTCCTTTTTACCTATACCCGAGTAAAGGGGTGTAAAGGGAGTTTTTTCTAACTTAAAGTGACAATCAAAATGGGATTATTATTTATTTATTAAATTTAGAGTCTCCACTTGGGAAAATTTTATGGTGTCCCAAGTCACCGGTTTAAATCCCGAATCGAGAAAAAGATTGACTCTGTATTACAGTCCGCGAACACAGAAATTTGGGTAAGGAATTCTGTTAACCCGGGAGAAGGTGTTAGGCATTCCCGGATTCTGTGGTTCTAGCATGGTCGCTCAACTGTTATAATTGGCTTATTATCTTATTTTAGTACACTTTTAAACCTATGCACATTTTTAACTTTAAACCACTTTTAATTAATTAATTTTAGGAAGATTTCAACATCACATAAAACACGTTTTGAACCACTCACATAAATGCACCCGCAGTCCGCAACACATTTTATCTAACGCTATTGAGATTTGGATTTGGGTCACATAAATGCGCACCCGGATTTGAAAGTTATGTATCACAACTACGTCACGGGAACCGTACCCGTAGCTATGATGATTTTATTATAGCACGCGTAAAGTAAGTTATGATGTTCTTCAACACATTCCATTTCATGGCAGTAGAACACAAACAAGATTTCATCAAAAGAAAAATAACTGATGCATTAGTATTAAGCCTAATCTTCAAAGACAAAATCAATTACTCCTATCTTTTAGCTTAGAACCAAAACCAAAATTTCCACTAGAGTTTGTAAACTGCACCACACTTCTTTTAATATATTACTTTTTTCATGAGATAAACCAAAGAACACATATCTTAGGAGTTAAACTAAGAAAGAAGAAAAGAAAATTATTCTGCTACGCTCATTTCAAGTGGAACATACAAATATCAATCATGAGCATTCGAGCAGTATATTAAAGTTCACGTTATTTATTTACGAAACAAATAAAATATATATGAGTCGAAAGTGAAAATCCGGTAGTTTAAACATTCACTGAACTAACAAGCATATAAAAATAAAATAATAAAAAAAATGAAATAGAAGTGAGAAAATGGACCTTAATAAATCAGCTCCTCCTTTTAAATTTATTGAGGAGGAAACAAAACTCCGAAGATTGCTCAAGACCACGACAAAACTTGCAAATAAATAGCGAATCGCACAAGCAACCTCGAACGAAAACTTCACTGCCTCAACTCGGTTTGGACGGCAATTTCGGGTGTTAAAGGAGCTAGTTTAGTAGTGAAATTTTAGCAAATTTTTATGGTCTTTTTTAGCTGGGTTCGGGGCTATTTTAATGTTGTTTTTTACCTATTTTTGTGGGAATTTCAGCTGGTCTTTGTGACCATTAAAGGCTGGTTCCAAGAGCTGATTTTTGCTGATGAACATGGTGCTTTAGATGACTGTTTTTGCTGCATTTTAGAGTGACTTCAGCTGTAGGTTTTGGGTGATTTTGGACCTGATTTTTAGCTGAAATTTGCTGCCAAAAGGTGTTGGTTCGTTGGCATTTGTTGCTGGATTTGGATTTGTTTTTAATGAATTTTACTGCTATTTTTTTAGGGAGATGGAACTTGTTTTTGTTAAGAGATGGAAAGGTAGGTCAAGGCTTGGTGTTCTTTAGGATTTTGGTGGTAATGGCTGAAGCTTAGGTCTGTTGCTTGGAAAATGGAGAAGAAGAATGTTCAGGGGGAGGGGTTCGTATGTGTATTGCAGCGTTGTATGTCCCTAGGGTTCTAGGCTTTTCCTTTCTATATTTTTCAGTTCTTAGGCATTAGCTTTTCTTCATAGGAACCGCTGATTAGTGTGTAGGGATCTTTGTGTAGGTCTAGAGTGTCGTTTTCTTTATAGGATTTTTTTAGGTTAGGGGTATGGGCCTAGGGATTATGGGCCTTTATGATTAGTTTTGCTTAAAATTAGCTTTATTAACTAAAAATCTATCCATAGAGAAATATTACAAAAATATTAATTAACCCTACTTAAATAAAAATAATTATTAAAATAAGACTGCCCGTTAAAACAAAACTATTTTTTGGTATTTTTTCAAGATTAAAAATGACTACAAAAAATTAATGGAACTATTTTTTTGTAATTTTTATTTTCTTGTGATAAAATAAAATAAAAGAGTAAAAATGAGTTGAAATAGCTATATTATGCCTAAATTAAATATTTACGTACTAAAATATGAAAAATCTTGGGGAGGGTCAAAAATCACATGTCTACAGCTGCCCCTCTTTGACTGGAAACGCGAAAAGTTTTCGGACAAAGAACGACTAGACAAGTTTTTTGACTCGACCCTTATTTAAGGAGACCAAAACTAAGAGAAAAGGGAAATGTGACCGAGCCCTGGTATCTGAGCTGCCTACATATCTTTGGCTATAAAGGAATCAGGCCACGTGTAGTTCAGAGGTGAGTGAGATGATGGAGTATACCGAGGTGGAGAGCCGGTCGAGGTGTCGTTCTGCCGAGGTTCCGGTCCGCGGTCCTATTATTACATCAAAAATCGAAACATGAAAAAGACTAGCTAAGCCTATCAACTACGAGTTACAAGATTCCTATCTGTAAGTCTTCTGAAGCTTGATCTTGAGTCTTGAATGGTCCTTCATGCAGACTTTGGATTTAAAC
Source organism: Nicotiana sylvestris (assembly GCF_000393655.2). Classification (NCBI taxonomy): domain Eukaryota; kingdom Viridiplantae; phylum Streptophyta; class Magnoliopsida; order Solanales; family Solanaceae; genus Nicotiana; species Nicotiana sylvestris. The sequence continues at coordinate 59,174,592 of NC_091065.1, forward strand.
CTTGACGCTTGCTAGTTGCAGGTGCTAGTTCATTCTTCTTCAACTTTTCTGATCAAAGACGGACACACCATGCTTGTGACTTCAGTCATGTCTTGAGCAGTTCACATCTTTTTCTACTTCTGCATTTGGATTAACTTCTTGCCTTTCTTCTACTTCTTTCTTTTTAATTATGGATTGTGACTAACTTCCGTTGATCATCTCGGACTGTTGACTTGCATTCTTACCGCGAGCTTCTTTCGTTGCTGACTTGAATTCCATTCTAAAGTGAATTCTCTTATTCTCCAGGTAGGCTCCTGATTGTCGTCTTTCTTTGAACATTGCTTCTTCCCTTCGTTCTCCAGGTGGGCTCCTGATTACCAACACTTGCGCTGCTTTTCCTCGAAACTTGAACTGCTTCCCTTTGTTCTTCAGGTGGGCTCCTGATTGATGAACTCCTTTGAACATTGTTGCTTCCCCTCTGTTCTCCAGGTGGGCTCCTGATTGTCGAACTTGATCCGATTTCCTTTGAATTTGTGTCGTCCTCCCTTTGTTCTCCAGGTGGGTGCCTGATTTCATCAAAACAAACAAAATTTTCTACCCCAGTTTGCACTAGGAAGATTTGTGAGTTGTTAGCAATATTGTAAACTACTTATACTATTGATGCAATAATGAGAGTAAACTAATGACTAGACCAGGATGTGCGTCTCCTATGAGTAAAACCCAAAACCTTGACTAGCAAATGCGTCTGATAAAAATAAAACCTGAATGAACCAAACTAGGAAGTGCGTATCCTACGGGTAAAACTTATATGAACCAAAACCAGGAAGTGCGTCTCCTAGGGGTGAAATCTCAATTTAGGAAGTGTGTCTCCTACAGGTGTATCCTGAAAGACCCAGACTAAGAAGTGCGTCTCCTAGGGGTGAAATCTCAATTTAGGAAGTGCGTCTCCTACAGGTGTATCCTGAAAGACCTAGACTAAGAAGTGCGTCTCCTAGGGGTGAAACTTCAATGATTCAAACTAGGAAGTGCGTCTCCTATGAATGAACTCTCAATTTAGGAAGTGTGTCTCCTAAAGGTGTAACTTCAATGACTCAAACTAAGAAGTGCGTCTCCTATGAATGAACTCTTAAATGAACCAAATAGGAAGTGCGTCTCCTAGTGGTAAAATCTCAATTTAGGAAGTGTGCCTCCTAAAGCAAAAATATAACCCGAAAAACCCAGACTAGGAAGTACGTCTCCTAGGGGTGAAACATCAATGACTCAAACTAGGAAGTGCGTCTCCTAGGAATGAACTTAAATGAACCAAATAGGAAGTGCGTCTCCTAATGGTAAAATCTCAATTTAGGAAGTGCATTTCCTACAACAAGAATTTAACCTGAAAGACCCAGACTAGGAAGTACGTCTCCTAGGGGTGAAACATCAATGACTCAAACTAGGAAGTGTGTCTCCTAGGAATGAAATTAAATGAACCAAATAGGAAGTGCATCTCCTAGTGGTAAAATCTCAATTTAGGAAGTGCATCTCCTACAACAAAAATATAACCCAAAAGACCCAGACTAGGAAGTGCGTCTCCCAGGGGTGAAACATCAATGACTCAAACTAGGAAGTACATCTCCTAGGAATGAACTTAAATAAACCAAATAGGAAGTGCGTCTCCTAGTGGTAAAATCTCAATTTAGGAAGTGCATCTCCTATAACAAAATATAACTTGAAAACCCAGACTAGGAAATGCTTTTCCTAGTGGTGATGAGTGATCTTCTCAATAGCCTTTGCGTAAGCAGAATTGGGGCATTTACACCTGAAAATTTCAACCTTCCAAGCTTTGATATGAACATAGCTTCCGTCCCTATTTCAAACAAAGAAAAATTGTGAGTTTAAACATGGTGGTTGGTTTGTAGCCTTGACTTTGCGATGATTGCTCCTTCACTTGCCATGATAACTTTGATTTCACCTTGAAAGACATTGCTTGATTATCGACTAACTAATTTCTCTGTCACCCTTATCACAGATATTCCTCTGATCCGTTCACCCAACATCCTCTATCTATTGCATTGTTCATGACTTGATATATACCAAACCTTTGTATTTCACATGGATTCCAAAGCATGTTGATTGTCAACAACTTAGTGCGCACGTTGTTCTTTCCTGACTTATATTGCTTTGATGTGCTAGCCAGACTGCGCTTTGTACAAATGGAAAGCTGGTGGCAAATTTTGAAGTCATTTCTCACTTGTTCTCACCAAACAGACTCAGGAAGAAGAAGTAAACAAGACAAAATGAACAGAGTAAAGGACAATGGAAAGATATGATTCCTTACAGGAAAACTACCAAGTAGAAACTTATCAGATGTAGATACCAACTCTAACGACCATGACATGCACCTTCGGATTAAGTGGCCTAATCTATTGAGCAAGTTTGATGTTCAACTCCTATTATACCCCTAAACCGTGAAACCGGGCTTCAATGCTCCGATTATCCAATCTGATTCACAATCCTTATTCGACCTATAGTGCCCGAAGGGTTTTCACCATTAAGCCTCTCTCATTTTTGTTCTTTCTCTCAACTTACCGTCGCCTTACGGTGCCTGCGAGGGTTTTCACCAATAAGACTCTCTCATTTTTTATTTCTCTCAGCTCCCATCGCCTTACGGTGCCCGTGAGGGTTTTCACCAATAAGACTCTCATTTTCATTATTTTTCTGCTTGGACCAGAGTGTTGCCCCTGATATGAATTACCTCTCCTTGCTTGACTTGGCATCTCTCAAAGACTGATCGGAAGGTCTTTTATTTGGACCGTAACGTGGGCTTTTATATAAGGTCAAAAAAGAAAAGGATGTCAAAGGCTCAAAACAATTCACATGGGTTCAAAACTACAACTTTCGAAACCAGATTTCTTACAACAACTACAACTTCTGCCCCAGTTTCTTGCTTGGGGACTTTTGGATTTTATTTTGATGGGACCGAACCGTGAGGCTGCCTACGTATCCTTTAAAAGAATCAGGTCGAACGTAGTTCATGTCATAGGAATTACTTCATTTTTGTACTTTTCTCTCTCTCTTTTTTCTTTTTCTTTTTTTTTCTTTTCTTTTCTTTACTCTTTTCCCATTTTTCTCTCTTTTCTCTTTTTTTTTTGTATCTTCATTTCTAAACTCTGCTTCTGATTCCAAAAGAGGGATATGAAAGAAACTAAATAAGGCTCAAAGGGGTAACAAAGGATAAAGTGTTTAGGTAGCAAAATAAAATGCATTCGTCATTCCAATCTTCAAGGCATGCCAAACACAAACAACATAATTAAACAAACCAAAGAAATCATACATAATATATTTTAACTGTATCAGAATTGATAACCATATCCACACATTTGCCTTCTACATCTGTTAAATACGAAGCACCATTGGACAACACTCTCATTACGATGAACGGCCCCTGCCAATTTGGGGCAAAATTTCCTTTAGCCTCAACCTTATGCGGCAGGATGCGTTTCAATAGTATTTCTTTTTGTTCTATCTGCCCTAGTTTCACAATTCGAGCTTGAAGTGATCTCAAAATGCCTTTACTTATTTCCCTCAAATGTCCCTATCATCTTCAAAATTGTTTCATTGCTTCATGACTAAACTACCTTTTTAAGACCAGGCTGAGAATTACGCGTGCATGTCATGTCACTAGAGTCAACAGGAAAAGGACTATAAAAGGAAAAGAGAACTAAACAAAAATGACTAAAAATAACAGAAAACAGAAAATTGCATTAGACAGATCGTGAAAGGGTTTGAACAACAAAACAAGCAAATTAAACTGGGTTACAACCCTGGAACAAACCTAGACAACACTAAATGAGTTACTACGAAAAAATAAACTAGGCAAAATAAAAGGATAGAAGGGTTTGAATCACAATACAATATCCGGATTACAACCCTGAAAATAACCTGGACAATAGAAATAACAACAAAATAAACCACCAAGACTCCTCTCCAGCTAGCCAAGAGATGAAGCGTCTTTCCAATTACCAAGCACGGCATCTTAGCCGCTGGGTTTCACATCAATATTTCCAAAACCATTAACAACTTCAATATCATTAACTTCAGTCAGCAAGTTCCCAAGAGGATTCGCATGCTCCATGTCACTGTCATTGATCACAATTACCCCTTCTTGGATCATTCTTTCTATTTCCCTTTTCAAAGAATGACAATCTCCAATGCTATGCCCTTGGACATTAGAGTGGTACGTGCATCGTACAGTAGGATCAAAGCCTTTTGTATATGGGTCTGGAGTATAGCCGAGGAGCAGCTCAATCGGGCCAGAATGCTTTAACTTTTCAAACAAGCTTGTGTAGGACTCCCCAATTGGCGTGAAACTATTTCTTTTACTTTGTTCCCTTCCCTGCCCCTGTTTTCTAGGGTTGTTGGGGGCTCGAAAATGTTGTGAAGGCAAGAATGCATTATGCGGTGCTGGCGCTCGCCATAGGGAGTGACCTGGTGGTTGGACATATGACCGGACATTATTCGGAGGATAATACTGAGGTGGATTATGTGGAGCTCGGGGACATGTTTGGGTTGGAGTTGAGGCTGGGTATATTGGTAAGGCGAACCCTTTGGTCCACGTCGTGACTCTGAAACAACCATGGCAAAATCATCATGTTCCTTCTGACCCAGCAAGCTTCCTACGTTGTTCTGAATTGCTTGTGTTTTGGCTTTTAAAGCAGAATAACTCATGATCTTGCTAGACTTCAACCCATCTTCTACCATTTCTCCTATTTTTACCACATCATTAAAAGACCTACCCACAACCGTGATCAAATGCCCAAAGTAAGTTGGTTCTTGAGCTTGAAGAAAGTACTCGACCATCTCTTTTTCTTCCATGGGAGGATTGACTCTGGCAGCTTGCTCTCTCCATCTGAGCCCATATTCCCTAAAGCTTTCATTAGGATTCTTCTCCATCTTGGTGAGGGACATGCGATCTGGGACAATTTCTATATTGTACTGAAAGTGCCTGGCAAAGGCCTGAGCCATATCATCCTACGTATACCACCTGCTAGCATCTTGGCGAGTGTACCACTCCAGAGCTGCCCCACTCAGACTTTGACTGAAATACGCCATCAATAATTTGTCTTTCCCACCGACGCCTCTCATCTTACCGCAGTAGCCTCTCAAATGGGCCACGGGATCTCTATGTCCATCATATAAATCGAACTTTGGCATCTTAGACCCATTAGGCAGTTGGACGTCAGGAAACAAGCACAAGTCTTTGTAAGCCATGCTCATCTGGATCCCTATTCCTTGCATGTTTCTTAAAGACTGCTCTAAGATTTTCACCTTCCTGGATATCTCATCTTGCTCCACTATCTTAGCAGGCTTTTCAGTTTCACCAGGAGGCTCAAGATGAGGAATGTGAGAATATGGATCCGAGACTTTGAAAGTTGGTTATGGAGCACAGTGTTGGGCATCGGGGACTTTGAACACAGTCTCGTTAGAGGATCGAGGAAAAATAGCTAGAGGAGGAGCTACAATGGCATGAGTGGCCAAAGAAGCAGGATATGACGTGCTTTTGAGGGGTGGAGTGTGAAAAGGTTGTGGGGAGATATCAACAGCAGTGGGAACCTGGACTTGTGATAGTGATGGGATAGTTGCAGGGTTTTCAATGTAGTTAGTGGGGAATGAAGGTGGAGGATGCCCCCTGATCCAAGACTGATACATTTCTGTCATCTGTTGTTTCACCCTTTGGACCTCCTCTTTCAATTCAGACGCCGACTCTACAAACTCCCTCGACGGGTCAACAACTCTTGTGCCCCAGTCTTTTCTAGCCATGGCTAACTTGCTCTTTGACTTTGTGTTGTATGTACGAGTTACTTAAGAACCATAAACCAACCACCCTTCTGTTTAATGAAGATAACAGGGAGGAACAAAATGAAGTCATCATGTTAGCGGCAGGGCATTTAATAGCTGCAAATATCACATTGTGTGCAATGCACCTAGCAAAAATTAACGGTCCAAGAATGAATTCAAGGGTCACAAGGTCATTTGGCATCATCCCAATTTGTCCATTTGAATCTTCTATTTTCTTTTCTAACACTTCTTGGCTTGCTCATTTTCCTTCCTCTTCTCATTTCTCACATCCCATAATTTCATCTCTTTTTGTTTCTTTTTCCTTTTTTCATATTCTTTTAATAATAAAAAAATGATTCGACCGAACCCTATGTAGGTTGCCTACGTATCATCACGCCGCATGAATCAGACCTTTGCGTAGTTCTGGAAGATCTGGAATAAAGTAAACAAACTAATGTTCTCATTCATTTTTTTCTACCTTAATGACTACTCTGATGAGAAAAGAGAAATAAAAGAAGCAAAACCCTTTTTTTTTGAATTTTCTAGACTTAATGTTCTATAACCTATTCTAAACTCAAGCTTAACGGATTTTTTCTTTTCTTCTTGGAAACAAATACTCTATTAAGGAAAAACTCTAGAAGAGAAAGATATATTTGATTCCCTTTTTTTAGGAAGAAAATCTAAAGAGTAAACCACAGAAAAATATTTTGAATTTCCATTTGATATTCTGATGCAAGATTTCGAAACAAGCAATGAAAAAGATAAAACAAAAATTTTTTGGATTTCAATTTTGATTACCTAAAGAAGAATTTCTAATGATAAATAAAGGATAAAGTATGTTTTTTTTTCTATGTAAAATATCCTAAAGTTCTAATGAAAATAAAAAAAATCATTTTTTCACTAATTTCCCCAAGAAACACCTCAAAAGAAAATCTTTTTGGATTTTGGAATTAATACCTTAAAGAAGGATTTTAAAGAAGTACTAAAAGAAAATTATCTTTTTTTTTTTAATTTTGGTCCTAATATAGTAGAGGAAATATAAAAATAAATTTATTTAAGTTGTAGGTATTAATTGCCTACAGGAAAAGCCACCTCAATTGATTTTTTTCAATTTCTAGGAGTAGTATTTCTAAAGAAAAATCTAACGAAAATATAAAAACGCAAAATATCTCTTTTTTGGATTTTTGAGTTATAACACACTTTTTCAAATACAAAATAGAAAGTACAATAACAAAAAACTCGACATTACTGTACAAAACTAGAAGGTAAAAGACGACATAAAAAGAAAAACAGACTCAAAACATAAAAAAAAATCTCCTTAAGCAGCTCCTGAATGAGCGATCCTGACCGGATGGTCCTAAGGCGTCTGTCATGCTCAAACTACGGTAAGTAGATCCACACCTATATATATAAAAATAACTCAAACCAACACTAGGTGAGACAATAAGACTCCCTATTTGGCACATGCAAGACATAATTGAGACTATTTTTGCAAAATGGCTTATTTAGCCAAAAAGTGGCTAGAAGTGCAAAATTTGGCTAAGACCCCGCGAAGCCAAGAACCTAAGATTTACTAGGAAGACCGGACCCTATGTGGGTTGCCTACGTATCACGCCCCGAAAGACGAGAATCAGGTATGCGTAGTTCGGGCAGATTGGATACGGGCGAGAATTTAAAAAAACAACTAATTTAGAAAAAACATATTTTTGTCTTTTTAAAAAAAAAAATGATGAGACATGTAACTTCTTTTTGGATTTTGTTTTTCTTTTTTTTTGATTTACGGAAAATGATGAAAAAATGCAAAATATCTTTTTTTTTGAATTTTTCAAGCTCTCTTTTTTTTAACAAGAATGTGACAGAAAACATAATCGGACCCCACTCGCTTTATCTTCACACTTCAACCTTTTGTTCTTTTTATTTTTCTTTTTTATTTGCCTTCAACTATCATTGGTCCGCCAAATGACCCTTTTACCCTTGAATAAATGCAACATGTAGCACATAGGATGCATCAAGATGGTCTGTTATTTTGGGTACACCTGTCCTAGACGAACCCAACCCCTATGTTAAGTCCCCAAAGTCAGATGCACGTGATGCGAACAAGCATTCCTCTAGGGATCCAGCATGAGGCTGAGTTATTCTAGGTTCAAAACCTGGGTATGTGTTCTAGACTGTGTACCCGACCGGACAACTCGAGCCAAGGAGGGGGCTACGTACCGGGAACCAAAAGTCCATCCGGCTTAGTAACTTGTCCGTGCCTCTTTCTTATTTCAAGATATGACACTAATAGAATAAGGAGTCTCGATCAGCGAGCACATCCCCGAAGATGAGAAGGGCTTCGTAGCAGTTTATATACAGTTCAGATAATATCAAAGCGGTAAAAGCATCATTTAACACATTAGGCCCAAGCATGTAATCAGATAACAGATAAAGCCGAATACAACAATTCATCTAAGCTCGAATTCTGAACCCTGAACCAGAGATTCTGGGTTCGGTTCCCCAGCAGAGTCGCCAAAGCTGTCACACCTCCTTTTACCTACACCCGAGTAAAGGGGTGTAAAGGGGAGTTTTTTCCAACTTAAAGTGACAATCGAAACGGGATTATTATTTATTTATTAAATTCAGAGTCGCCACTTGGGATAATTTTATGGTGTCCCAAGTCACCGGTTCAAATCCCGAATCGAGGAAAAGATTGACTCTGTATTACAGTCCGTGAACACAGAAATCTGGGCAAGGAATTCTGTTAACCCGGAAGAAGGTGTTAGGTATTTCCGGATTTCGTGGTTCTAGCACGGTCGCTCAACTGTTATAATTGGTTTATTATCTGATTTTAGTACACTTTTAAACCTATGCACATTTTTAACTTTAAACCACTTTTAATTAATTAATTTTTAGGAAGATTTCAACGTCACATAAAACACGTTTTGAACCACTCACGTAAATGCACCCGCAGTCCGTAACACATTTTATCTAATGCTGTTGAGATTTGGATTTGGGTCACAAAAATGCGCACCCGGATTTGAAAGTTATGCATCACAACTACGTCACGGGAACCGTACCCGTAGCTATGATAATTTTATTATAGCGCGCGTAAAGCAAGCTATGATGTTCTTCAACACATTCCATTCCATGGCAGTAGAACACAAACAAGATTTCATCAAAAGAAAAATAACTGAAGCATTAGTATTAACCCTAATCTTCAAAGACAAAGTTAATTACTCCTATCTTTTAGCTTAGAACCAAAACCAAAATTTCCACTAGAGTTTGTAAACTGCACCACACTTATTTTAATATATTACTTTTTCCATGAGATAAACCAAAGAACACATATCTTAGGAGTTAAACTAAGAAAGAAGAAAAGAAAATTATTCTGCTACGCTCATTTCAAGTGGAACATACAAATATCAATCATGAGCATTCGAGCAGTATATTAAACTTCATGTTATTTATTTACGAAAAAGATAAAATATATATGAGTCGAAAGTGAAAATCCGGTAGTTTAAACATTCACTGAACTAACAAGCATATAAAAATAAAATAATAAAAAAAATGAAATAGAAGTGAGAAAATGGACCTTAATAAATCAGCTCCTCCTTTTCAATTTATTGTGGAGGAAACAAAACTCCGAAGATTGCTCAAGACCAGGACAAAACTTGCAAATAAATAGCAAATCGCACCAGCAACCTCGAACGAAAACTTCACTGCCTCGACTCGGTTTGGATGGCAATAGTAGAGAAATTTCAGCAAATTTTTATGGTCTTTTTTAGCTGGGTTCGAGGCTATTTTAATGTTGTTTTTCACCTATTTTTGTGGGAATTTCAGCTGGTCTTTGTGATCGTTAAATGCTGGTTCCAAGAGATGATTTTTGCTGATGAACAGGGTGCTTTAGATGATTGTTTTTGCTGCATTTTTATAGTGACTTCAGCTGTAGGTTTTGGGTGATTTTGGACCTGATATTTAGCTGAAATTTGCTGCCAAAAGGATGTTGGTTCGTTGGGATTTCTGGCTGGATTTGGATTTGTTTTTAATGGATTTTACTGCCATTTTTTGTGGGAGATGGAACTTGTTTTTGTTAAGAGATGGAAAAGTAGGTCAAGGCTTGGTGTTCTTTAGGATTTTGGTAGTAATGGCTGAAGCTTAGGTCTGTTGCTTGGAAAATGGAGAAGAAGAATTTTCAGGGGGAGGGGTTCGTATGTGTATTGCGGCGTTGTATGTCCCTAGGGTTCTAGGCTTTTCCTTTCTGTATTTTTCAGCTCTTAGGCATTAGCTTTTATTCATAGGAACCGCTGATTAGTGTGTGTAGGGATCTCCGTGTAGGTCTAGAGTGTCGTTTGCTTTATAGGGTTTTTATAGGTTAGGGATTATGGGTCTGGGAATTATGGGCCTTTATGACTAGTTTTGCTTAAAATTAGCTTTATTAACTAAAAATCTATCCATATAGAAATATTACAAAAATATTAATTAACCCTACTTAAATAAAAATAATTATTAAAATAAGACTGCCCGTTAAAACAAAACTATTTTTTGGTATTTTTTCAAGATTAAAAATGACTACAAAACATTAATGAAACTATTTTTTTGTAATTTTCATTTTCTTGTGATAAAATAAAGTAAAAGAGTAAAAATGAGTTGAAATAGCTATATTATGCCTAAATTAAATATTTACGTGCTAAAATATGAAAAATCTTGGGGAGGGTCAAAAATCACATGTCTATAAGGGGTAGATTATCAAAGGGGCAACACACAGCTAGAACAAGTAGACAAATGAAATAGTATGTCTTTAGTAAACCCTAGTTCTTTGGAAATTAGGGTTGAGGATTTTGAGGAGACAAATAATCATCGACCTATACAACTAATTGGAGCTAATACAGGAACACAAGAAGAGCCTAGAAACACTGGAGGATCAATCATAGCTTCAACAAGGAAGAAGGCTCGCAATGGAATAATAAACCCTAGAAACACTGCTCAGGTTTTGGACATTCTAGGGGTGATCCGGTGGTGGTTTTGGGAAAGGAGAAGATTGACAATGTTAATGTTAATTCCTTAGAGTATACAGTGAGGGTAAATCAAGGAACAGTTGATGGAAAGACCTATGATCCTAATGAAATAGTAAAAACTGGGAAACTGTCTACAGTGAACCCAAATATGGGCAGTGTTTATAACTACAATTTAGGATGATGCAAGAGGCAGTAAGAGCTTTGGAGAAGCATGATAAGATTAATTAAAATGAGGCTATTGTAACAAAGGATTCTTGAGCTTTAAAACCAATGCCACTGGCTTGTGCATCAGCCTCTAATCAGATTATACAGCTTCGGGTCAATGTACCTTTGAAGTCACCTTTGCAGACATTACATGACTTAGTCACACACAATGTGGCACCTGTGGATATAGCTTTCATGGAGAAACAACAAATGAAAGAGGAAGGAGATTGTAACGACCCGACCGGTCATTTTGAGATCTAGCACGTCGTTCAGCAGTTTGAGACCATGAGCAGCTTCACTTCAGGTATTATGACTTGAGCGCACGGTCAAAATTGAATTCTGGGATGTTCGGAGTTGATTTAGAAAGAGAATTCTTATTTCGGAAGCTTTAAGTTGAAAGAATTGACTAAGGTTGGATTTTTGAGTAAACGACCTCGGAATCGGTATTCGAAGTTTCCAGCAATTTCGTATGATGATTTCGGACTTGGGCGTAAGTCCGGACTGGGTTTTGGAAGACACGGGAACATTTCGGCACCTATTTTGGAAGTAGAATTTTTGGAAAAATTCCATAAGTTTGGGTTGAGGTGTATTTTAGTGTTATCAATGTCCGTTTGGGAGAGTCTGAGAATAGCTATATATAGTGATTTTGATGTTAGGAGCGCGATCGGAATTGAATTCAGACGTCCGTGGGTTATTTTGGAGCCATTTGGCTAAAGATAGAAATTTAAAGGTTTTTGAGAAGTTTGATCGGAAGTGGACTTTTTGATATTGGGGTCAGAATCCAATTTCGGAAAGTAGAGTAGGTCTGTGATGTCCAATATGACTTGTGTGCAAAATTCGAGATCAATCGGACGTGATTTGATAGGTTTCGTCATCGAATGTAGAAATTTGAAATTCTAAAGTTCCTTAAGCTTAAATTGGGGGTCGATTCATGATTTTAGCTTTGTTTGATATGATTTGAGGCCTCGAGCAAGTCCGTAATATGTTTTGGGACTAGTTGGTATGATTGGTTGGGGTTCCGGGGGGCTCGGGTGGATTCCGGATGGTTAACAGATCAATTTTGGAAATTGGAAGAGGAAGTGCAGCAGCTGTCTTCTGGTGTAACCGCACCTGCAAGGCTTGGGCTGCAGGTGTGGACCTGCAGGAGAGCCGCAGATGCGATTTTGGGCTGGAAGTGTAAGGATTGTAGATGCGGTCATCTCACCATAGAAGCGAGACCGCACCTGCGGGAGTCGAGGCGTAGAAGCGGAAAAGGGAGTCCGAGAGAAACCGTACGAGCGGTAGAGGGGCGGCACCTGCGGAACCACAAAAGTGGTCGTGTGACCGCAGGTGCGGAATTGCTGGAAGCAGTAAGGTTCTTTAAAATCGGGGGTCTTGGCCATTTTCCTCCATTTTACTCTTGTTTGGGCAATTTTTGGAGAGCTTCAAGAGAGGGATTTCATCATCAAACATGAGGTAAGTTAATTTCACCCCTTGTGAGTTAAATACGATTTTGTTACAAAGTTGAGCATGAAAATTGGTAGAAACTTGGGGTTGAGTGAAAACCTAGAAAATTGATATTTTTGGATTTTGACCATGATTTTGGGTATGAAATTAGGAGAAAATCATATATTTGAGTTCGTGAGTTCATGGGTAAACTTTATCTTCGAAAAATTTCGGAATCCGAGCATGTGGGCCCGATGGCAATTTTGTCAACTTTTCGATCGGGTTTTGGAATTGTTATAAATTGGATTGTAATGAGTGACTGAACATATATTAATGGATTTGCATAATCATTGGCTAGTTTTGGAGCTTTTTGCATTGATTCGAGTCTTCGAAAGGGAGTGGAATGTCGGTTACGGATCTTCAGAGCGAGGTGAGTCTCCTTACTAACCTTGTAAGAGGAAATTGTCCCTATAGGTGAATTAATTGGATATGTGCTTCTATTTGTGGGGGCTACGTACACACGAGGTGACGAGAGCCCGTGCGTAGCTACTATTATGTTTAAGTCCGGGTAGTCTAGGACCCAAAAGCATGCTATACTTGGAATAATTGTAATATTATTGACAGTTGAATTGCTTAATCCTATCGAATTGGTAAATGGATTTCTAATAGGATTAAACTTTATTTTATAAAATTGTTAAAAGAGAATTGGCTTTTCTTTGGATAATTGTTCCATGTTGACTTCTTGATCGCCTCAGTAGATTAAATAGATGCAACTATGGTTCGCGCCATTCGACCCTCTAGCAGTGCACAGTTTATATATTATTAGATCGGGCCGTACGACCTCGGCATGATATGCGCATGCTTGTATTACTTGCTTGAGAATTTTAAATATTGATAATTGCCCCTTTCTGACCAGAGATAAATTGATAAAGATAATGAAAAGTAAACCTTTGGAGATCCTTTATTATTTGAGAAGTTGTTTACCTGCTTTCCGGCTTTATGAGTTAAATTTTGCTTTATGAAATCCATGAATTCCTCACACTTTTTTCTATATTATCATTGGACCATTAGTAAGTGTTGAATTCGACTTCTCGTCTCTACTTCTTCGAGATTAGACAGGATATTCATTGGGTACATATTGTTTTCGTACTCATACTACACTTGTTGAGCATTTTTGTTGCACAGGTTCAAGTGTGGCCAGTGGCTTAGTGGTATAGCGGCGTGGTTGATACATAGACTTAGGTGAGCTGCATTTATCGAGATTACCCGCAGCCAGCAGAGTCCCCTTCAGAGTATTTTACTGTGTTTTTCATTTTTGTCCACTTGCATTCCGGATAATTACTGTATTTTATTGCATTCTCTAGTAAATGTTGATGCACTTATGACACCGGGTTCTGGATGATTATGGGGTATCTTGTATTAACTTCTTAACATTTATATTTGATTTGAAACGATTATCTTTTACTGGTAAAATTGAAGGAAGAATCATGGTTTTCAATATTATTTAAATGAGAATTTAATTAAGTATTTTGGTTGGATTGCCTTACAGCGGTGTCTGGTTCCATCACGACCCTTAGTGGAATTTGGGTCGTGACAACATGGTATCAGAGCACTAGGTTCACTTAGGTCTCACGAGTCATGAGCAAGTCTAGTAGAGTCTTGCGGATTGGTACGGAGACGTCTGTACTTATCTTCGAGAGGCTACAAGGTTGTTAGGAGCACTTCCCTTTTTTGATTCCTCATCGTGCGGTTTAATTCCTTAAGACTTATGCTTTTATTTCCTTCCTATTCAATCTTATGTGACGCGAACAGCTTGTTATAAATCGAGAATTGAAGAATTATAATGGTACCACAGATGTGGTGCAGGATGTTTCTCCCGGTATAGTTGGTTGGGCTATTGTCGTCACCTTGCGGAAGGATTTTTCTATCGTTTCGGCTCGATAGTTGTGCTTCTAAGAGCTTGGAGGCTATGCACAGGTTGCTATGATGCTCACGGGTTGGTTATCGCACAGTATTGACTTGATGATAGGATACTCGCCTATGTGTTGGGGCGGTGAATGATTTGAAAAGAAGTCCACTCAGTGCACGATTCAGAGATCTGATATTTCATTTCTGGCAGAGGAAAAGGAATTGGCCTATGAATGTCCAGATTTAGGGTGATGGAGCATCGAGACTTGGTATTTTCGAGCGTGGTGGAATTTTCATCTGCGATATAGTGTCTTTGTCCTCGATTGTTGTGTTAAGTTTGTCGGTGTTATGATCTTCTGCAATTCGCCTTTGGGGTAAGATATTGTGAAATAATATTGGAGAAACGACTGTTAGATATCGCGGGGTGCGGTGGTTCAGGATTGAATCGGTGTTTCTAATGTTGACGGCTCGAGAGTGATGATCTTCGGAAAGGTTTAAAGTTAGTAACATGTTGTGGGTTCAAGTGCTATGAAGTTAGATTTTATTAAGGCAACAACTGAGCAGTAGAGGATGAGAAAGGACATATGGGGAGTGTCAGATGGTGGTTAAAATTTCTAGAAGGCCAGGTATAAGAAACAAAGGTCGAGTAGTCGATTAAAAGGGTGAGTTCTGCCAAAGTGGGAGAGTGGCGGAGTTGCATATGGGCTTTGTGGTAGGATGACTGCGCACCTTATGGAGAGTTTGGAATGATTTGGAAATTTTAGTGATTGGGGTCTACGGATTTAATTTGAAGTATGGGCTATTATGCGGTAGGAGATTTGATATATCGGAAAAGAGTTGCTTGACATGAAGAAGGATACAACATAACTTTGAATTGGAAGGATGTTGCCGCACATTTAATTGATGTCCACGAGGGGTGAATGGACTTGTGCATCTAGACAGTGAGCTCGGACTCAGGATAGGTTATTGATGTCGTAGTGATTGTACCCCTGCACCAGCGTTGGAAGATGTCAGCACATAAATTCAACAGGTGGGTTATCTCTAGTGAGCAGATCGGCAGTCATATGGTTGGTGAAGCTTCTACGAAGAATTCTATTGGTTATACAGCAAAGAGATCGGTCGTGCGAATGTGTTGATGATTCAGAGCATAAAAAAGGGTTTTACAGAAAGATTCCGAGAATTTTGGCTGTTGATTGCGCAAGGTTATGTCAATAAGAGATAAGGAATCCTGGTGAATTCCATAGTTGTATAATAGTAGCTTCAAGCTAAGTGGGAGAGTCCCACCGCCTATGATTGGGTTGCATGATTAACTATTTGCGAGGTTTCTGGTTATTAGCATATTGATGGGTTCTTTCAGCTATGGGAATAGAACATAAGTGGTAATTTGAGAAAAGGAATTGTTAAAGGTGTGCTATGGTTGGCCTTATTGGCTCATGTTCAGACTTAGGGACGGAATCAAGATTTATGCCTTGTATAGATGTGGGTTTTGAGGGAAGTGATTCTGCCGGGTGCTTCATCGAGAGGGTATTCATGTGCTAGAAGATTGATGGAGTTGATTATATTTGGGGCCAATTCAGAACGGGTGGCTCTCAACAACGGTCCTAGTGGATTCAAAGGGGTAAAGTGTGGTGCCTAATGATTTCGAGCCTATAGGTACGGTTAAGAATCAGGCTTTGTAGCAGCTTATGAGAACAGGCCCAGAATGTTCTATGATGTTTTGACTTGCAGTGTAGCATTTGGGAGGTATAAAATGGTTCGTGGGATTTGAGACAGCATGGTCTCGTGATTCAAGGTCACTCGGGATGAGTGCGGATGGAGTGTGTTATATGTTGAATGGAGTTATTATTATTCCTAAGGCAATCAAGGATAAATTGGCAGGATATAGATTGGTTAGCCATAGTTGAATTGGTATATTGGTGGTAGTGATCAGTTCCTTCAGCGTGATCAAGTTATGCAAGTAATTTGTGACGGTGCGTGTGAGGCTTGTCGGCCGCCGTAATTGATGTTATTTAGAAGTATTCTATTATTATGGCTTGTTATGTGTAGGCAGATCCCGGAAGGACTATGATGGCTTAGACCAGTACTTAGAGATTTGCATATTCTACGGTTATGAGAATTCACCTGCGTGCTGCTATGGTTTTCCTGAAGTGAGTTAAGTGAAAAGTTTTTATATGATGAAGTGTTAATCTGTTAGTGGTTCCGGAGTTATGATGAAAATCGTGTTCTATCATATATTGGCATGTTGGGTGCAGTGAGTGGTATGGAATTGGAAGTGAGGATCAAGGTTGCAGTTAGGTGTTGACAAGGATGTCACGAGCTCGGATGAGCAGGAAAGGAGTTTCGATGTTTAAAATAAGTTGGTATTGTCTTCAGCGTCACCTGAGATCGGTGTTTTGTGAAAAAGGCTTTGCATCCTGGTTAAGGATTCTTGATCGCTTTTCAGCGTTAGTGTGGCCGGTGGTTTGGATGTACCGACCTGTTATCTGTTACGGAAGGTTATGGGAGAGTGCCCCATGGGAAGGTTGTATAAGTGTGGCATGTAGCCATTTGATTTATTGAAGAGTTAAACCCAGTGTGAAGATTGTAGTGATGTCGTTAAATTGAGAATTGATGCCTGGAGGGCACTCGGTTTATTGGGTTGTGGACTGTGGAGGAATACTCTGGTTATGATGGTTGTTCTTGTGTGTTATGAGAAAAGGGGAGTTATGATGGACCTTTGAAAGGTTATTAGCTTACTTCAGTGCGATGAGAATCTGTTTGAGGTTTGTGGATGGATTTAAATGTGAATATGGGTTCTATATCAAGCCAGATGTGTTCATTTCAGCAATACTCCTTATGGAAGAGTAGTCGGGGTATTATTCCGTCGTCAGCTATTTCATGTAATGATATATTGCTCCATGTGAATTGTGAGATGGCTTGGTGAATTTCTTATGTGTTGAGGTTCCGTGTAGAGATGATGTTATATGAGTAGGATGGCTCTTGAGATTCAGATCATATATTGCACCTCAGTCGTGCTTGAGTTTTATAGCTTATGGTGCTATATGTCTCCCCAGGGATGGTATTATGCACATAGCATGCTTGTGACCAATATTGGGTATTTTGTTGTGATGAGCAATTTAGCTCGATGCATATCTCCTTATATGAATTCTATGTGTGGAACGGTGGCACACCGCCATGGGTATGTTATTTGGATCGGGTTGCACGCCGCAACAGTGTGATGTTGAGTATAGATTCCTATATCTGTTTTTATATGTTTTGTTTCATATCTTTCTAAGGAAAACTCATATTAGTTGTGTGCCTGCGTCGCATGTATGATTCGCGAGCAGGGTGTTTGTTTAATTATATTGATCGCGTCGCATGTATGATTCGCGAACGGGGTAATTGGATTTCCTTTTCAGAGTTCATTTTCCTTTTGTATCGCGTTCGAATTGGTAGCCTATTGGCACATTGTGGCATCATATGAGACTTTTGATCATGTCTGGGTGGCTTATTGCCTGATCAGTTTGTACTGGGTGAGACGAGATCATTGGGTTTAGGATCAGTGCAATCGGATTATATGAAGTATATTAAAAAGCAAAGACCATTATTTGGTTCAGAATGAGGTGATGGTTCTTATCAGATGTATGGACCCACTGATTTGTTGATTCAGCAGTTGGTTATGAATTTCTACATGTCTCTTCCGTCGTGGAGGTATTGTAAGATTTAGAGCAAGATCTATGTATGTCATGAAGTGCAATGGGAGCAACAGGATCGTGGAAATTTCGACTATTGTTATCAGAGGATATTATTGTGGTTTTGTGAATAAAGCAGTGCAAGGTGTGAATTTAGCAAAGGTATGCAGTCATGTTCTGGTACAATATGTGGTGATTGATACAGTGTTCGTATGTTGGAAACAGGCCTGGCAGAGAATTCTGGATGTTGGAATTGGGCTCTAAGGCTTATTCGCTTAAGTGAAAGTATATCTTCAGGTTGATCAAGCTAAGGTGCCCAACTAAGTTATGGTAGCATGGGTAGGTGCTCGAGGTGTTAAACAGTGATTTCGAACAACTCCAGCGTAGTTCTTAGCACGTTCGAGGGCAAACACATGTTTAAGTGGGAGAGAATGTAACGACCCGACCGGTCGTTTTGAGCTCTAACGTGTCGTTCAGCAGTTTAAGGCCATGAGCAGCTTCACTTCAGGTATTATGACTTGAGCGCACGATCGGAATTGAATTCTAGGAAGTTCGGAGTTGATTTGGAAAGAGAATTCTCATTTCGGAAGCTTTAAGTTGAAAGAATTAACTAAGGTTAGATTTTTGAGTAAACGATCTCAGATTCGGGATTCGAAGGTTCCAGCAGGTTTGCATGATGATTTCGGACTTGGGCGTATGTCCGGACTGGGTTTTGGAAGACCCGGGAATGTTTCGGCACCTATTGTGGAAGTAGCATTTTTGGAAGAATTCCATAAGTTTGGGTTGAGGTGCATTTCAGTGTTATCAATGTCCGTTTGGGATTCCGAGTCTGGGAATATCTCCGTATAGTGATTTTGGTGTTGGGAGCGCGATCGGAAGTGAATTCAGAGGTCCGTGGGTCATTTTGGAGTCATTTGGCTAAAGATAGAAATTTGAAGGGTTTTGAGAAGTTTGACCGGAAGTGAACTTTTTGATATCAGGGTCGAAATCCAATTCCGGAAGTTGGAGTAGGTCCGTGAAGTCAAATATGACTTGTGTGCAAAATTTGAGGTCAATCAGACGTGATTTGATAGATTTCGTCATCGAATGTAGAAGTTTGAAATTCTAAAGTTCCTTAAGCTTAGATTGGGGGTCGATTCATGATTTTAGAGTTGTTTGATATGATTTGAGGCCTCTAGCAAGTCTGTAATGTGTTTTGGGACTGGTTGATATGATTGGTTGGGGTTAGGGGGCCTCGGGTGGATTCCGGATGGTTAACGGATCAATTTTAGAAATTGGAAGAGGAAGTGCAACAGCTGTCTTCTAGTGTAACCGCACCTGCGAGGCTTGGGCCGCAGGTGCGAAGCCGCAGAAGCGGTCAGGAGAGCTGCAGATGTGATTTTGGGTTGGAAGTGTAAGGACCGTAGATGCGGTCATCTCGCTGCAGAAGCGGGACCGCACCTGCGGGAGTCGAGGCGCAGAAGCGGAAAAGGGGAGCCCGGAGAGAAACTGTAGGAGCGGTAGAGGGGCCGCACCTATGGAACCGCAAAAGCGGTCGTGTGAACGCAGGTGTGAAATTGCTGGAAGCAGTAAGGTTCTTTAAAATCGAGGGTCTTGGCCATTTTACTCTTGTTTGGGCAATTTTTGGAGAGCTTCAAGAGAGGGATTTCATCATCAACCATGAGGTAAGTTAATTTCACCCCTTATGAGTTAATTATATGGTTTTGTTACGGATTTGAGCATGAAAATTGGTAGAAACTTGGGGTTGAGGGAAAACCTAGAAAATCGATATTCTTGGATTTTGACCACGATTTTGGGTATGAAATTAGGAGAAAATCATATATTTGAGTTCGTGAGTTCATGGGTAAACTTTATCTTTGAAATATTTTGGAATCTGGCACGTGGGCTCGAGGGAAATTTTGTCAACTTTTCGATCGGGGTTAGGAATTGTTATAAATTGGATTGTAATGAGTAACTGAACATATATTAATGGATTTGCATAATCATTGGCTAATGGAGCTTTTTGCATCGATTCGAGTCTTCGGAAGGGCGTGGAATACCGGTTACGGATCTTCGGAGCGAGGTGATTCTCCTTTCTAACCTTGTAAGAGGGGATTGTCCCTATAGGTGAATTAATTGGATATGTGCTTCTATTTGTGGGGCTACGTACGCACGAGGTGACGAGAGCCCGTGCGTAGCTACTATTATGTTTAAGTCCGGGTAGTCACGGACCCAAAAGCATGCTATACTTGGAATAATTGTAATCTTATTGGCAGTTGAATTGCTTAAATCCTATCGAATTGGTAAATGGATTTCTAAAAGGATTAAACTTCATTTTATAAAATTGTTAAAAGAGAATTGTCTTTTTTTGGATAATTATTCCTTGTTGACTTCTTGATTGATTGTCTGTATGTGTTAAACTTTGGAGCGGGTCGAACGCCTCGGTAGATTAAATAGATGTATCTATGGTTCGCGCCATTTGACCCTCTGGCAGTGCACAGTTTAAATATAGTTGGATCGGGTCGTACGACCTCGGCATGATATGTGCATGCTTGTATTGCTTGCTTGAGAATTTTAAATATTAATAATTGCCCCTTCCTGGTCAGAGATAAATTGATAAAGATAATGAAAAGTAAACCTTTGGAAATCCTTTATTATTTGAGAAGTTGTTTACCTGCTTTCCAGTTTTATGAGTTAAATTTTGCTTTATGAAATCCATGAATTTCTTACATTTTTTTCTATATTATCATTGGACCATTAGTAAGTGTCGAATTCGACCTCTCGTCTCTACTTCTTCGAGATTAGACAGGATACTTATTAGGTACACGTTATTTTCGTACTCATACTACACTTGTTGTGCATTTTTATTGCACAGGTTCAAGTGTGGCTAGTGGCTTAGTGGCATAGCGGCATGGTTGATACGTAGACTTAGGTGAGCTGTATTTATCGAGACGACCTGTAGCCAGCAGAGTCCCCTTCAGAGTATTTTACTGTATTTTTCATTTTTGTCCCCTTGTATTCCGGACAGTTACTGTATTTTATTGCATTCTCTAGTAAATGCTCATGCATTTGTGACATCGGGTTCTGGGATGATTATGGGGTATCTTGTATTAACTTCTTAACATTCATATCTGATTTGAAATGATTATCTTTTACTAGTAAAATTGAAGGAAGAATCATGGTTTTCAAAATTATTTAAATGAGAATTTAATTAAGTATGGTTGGCTTGCCTAACAGCGGTGTCCGGTACCATCACGACCCTTAGTAGAATTTGGGTCGTGATAGAGATGATGAGTCAATTGCTGGAAATTTCAAGCAAATAGCATGGGATGTTGATTTGTCCCCTAGAACTAGTGCAAAGGGAGGTAAGAAGACAAAGAAGCTGACTCAGACTAAAGAACCACTTCAAGCTCTAAGAATCATGCCCAGGAGAGCAGCCTCACAAACGAAATGATGATCAAGACCTTGATTTGGAATATTAGGTCAGTCAATACTCAACATGCCTTTCCTTGGGTGATTAATATGCAAAGGGAGCACAATTTTTTTGTCATTGCTTTGATGGAGTCATTACAGAAAAAAGGTTACATACAAAGGTATATGAGAAGATTAAATATGGAGTCTGCCTTTTCAAATGTGAATGGGAAGATATGGTTGTTTTTTTATGATGCGGTGGAGTGGGAATTGGTTGTGAAAATTGAACAACAGGTGACTGTCAAAGTATTTCACCACGACAATAGCAGCATATCATGACAACCTTTGTGTATGCAAAGTGTTCATCTTTAGAGAGATTGGAGTTGTGGGATAACCTATACTATCTGGAAAGTGATATGGAATTTCCTTGGTTAGTAGGATGGGACTTTAATGTGGCATTATATGAAGATGAAAAGATAGGGGAATTACCAGTTCATCCTCTTGAATATGAGGATTTTGCATTCTGTATCAATTCTTGTGGGTTGTTTGATCAAGGTTATAAAGGAAGTCCTTTTACATGGTGGAATGGAAGGCCTAATGATGAGTGTATATTCAAGATATTGGATAGGATATTTGTTAATTTTCCATTCCAAAATATGCTACCTACAATTGAAGTTGAACATTTTATTAGGGCATACTCAGATCATTCTCCATTGCTTATGACTTGTGGGGAGCAAACTACAAGCTTTGTCAAGCCTTTCAGATTCTTGAATTTCTGGAAAAAACATGCTACATTCAAGGAGGTGGTGAAGCAGAATTGGAAGGCGGATTTCATTGGAGATTCATTTCTAATGTTCAAGCATAAACTGAAGAAAGTGAAGGCAGCTTTATCTAAATGGAGCAAGGACAACTTTGGAGACATTTTCAAGCAGCTAGCTATCCTAGAAGACATTGTAAAGGTCAAGGAAATGCTATTTGAGGAGGAGCCAACTATTGAGAACAGAATATTTCTTCAAAAAGCCCATGCAGAATTGAAGAAATACTTGAGTATAAAGGAGCAATACTGGAAGCAAAAAGGTAAGATGACATGGTTTGTTGAGGGTGATAGGAACACCAATTTCTTTCACAATCATGTCAATGGTAAAAGGAAGAAGTTGCAACTGAAAAGGATCCAGAATGGAGATGGCAATTGGTTAGAAGAGCAAGAAGAAATGGCCAATGCTGCAGTTGAATTTTATCAAAGACAGTTCACTAATGAAGGTGATCCCACAGATTTTTCAATGCTTGATAATGTACCTTCTATGGTAACTTTAGAGCAAAATTTGAAATTATGTAGATTTCCAACCCTAGAGGAAGTCAAGGTTGAAGTATTTGAGCTAAGTGGAGATAGTGCTAGTGGTCCTGATGGATTTATTGGACTATTTTATCAAGAATGCTGAGATGTAATTGGCTATGACATACATAATATGGTACTTCATTTTTATGGAGGTATTGCTTTGCCTAAGTCTATCACTCATACTAATTTGGTATTGTTACCAAAGAAGCCTAGAGTGCTGACTTTCTCAGACTTAAGACCTATAAATTTGAGTAATTCCATCAATAAGGTATTGTCCATAGTTCTACATGATAGATTGGAGAAATCCCTACCTTCTTTAATATCACCCAACCAATCTGGATTTGTGAAATGGAGGAGTATATTTGAGAACATTTTACTCACTCAGGAGATTGTTACTGACATAAGATTGAGAGGCAAGCCTGCCAATGTTGTCATAAAGCTGGATATGACTAAGGCATATGATAGAGTTTTATGGAAGTTTTTGCTACATGTATTAAGGAAAATGGGATTTACTGAAAACTTTATCAACATGATATGGAGTCTACTGTCTAATAATTGGTATTCCGTATTGGTGAATGGCCAGTCTTCAGGGTTCTTCAAATCTCCTATAGGAGTGAAGCAAGGAGATCCATTGTCGCCTTCCTTGTTCATCTTATCTACTGAGGTGCTATCTAGATCTTTAAACAAGCTGTTTGAGGACAAATCATTTGTAGGATTTGGGATGCCAAAGTGGACTGATCCATTAAATCATCTTGCATATGCTGATGACAACATCATTTTTGCATCAGCACATCCAGAATCATTGAAGAAGATCATGGCAGTATTGAATGATTATGAGAAGACTTCAGGGCAGTTGATCAACAAAGCAAAAAGCTCATACTATATGCATTCTAAGGTAGCCAATGCATTGTTCCAAATAGTTGGTGATATCACAAGATTCTCTAGAGGTGCATTTTCTTTTACATATCTTGGGTGCCCTATATTCTATACAAGGAGAAGAAAGGATTATTATGATGATCTTATTAAGAAAGTGAAGGCAAAATTACATTCATAGAAAGGAAAGTTGCTATCTTTTGGAGGAAAGGCTACCTTGATAAGCAGTGTTCTTCAGATTATGCCTATTCACATGCTATCAGTATTGGATCCACCGAAGAACATTATTTGATGTGTCCAAGGCCCTATTTGCAAAATTATGATGGAGATTTAGGACCACAAAATCTCTATGGTCAAATTTCATGTGGAACAAATACTGCAAAAAGGAATTGCCTACATTTGTACAATTTAGGAAATGATCACATATCTAGAAGCAAATGTTGAACGCTAGACAAGAAGTGGAGCATGAGATCTGGTAGGAGATGAATTCAAGAACCACTAATGTTTGGCATGAAAACTGGATAGGTCTAGGAGCTTTATATCACCTAGTACCTCCAGATTTTCTCATTAATGAGGAGCTGTAAGAGGTTAATGAATTGAGGCAAGAAGATGGATGGGATAGGGAGCTGATAGACCAAACATTTCCAGAAGAAATTGTAAATCACATCAAACAACAGGTACAGTTTGAAGGCAGTGATGGGTTCTGGGATACACCTTGGTGGAAACCTACTACTTCAGGCAAATTTACTGTGAGCAGTGCTTGGCAATTGGTGAGGCATAGGGCAAATCCAAATTTGGAATTTAAGAACATGTGAATCAAGGGCTTACCATTTAAGATATCATTCTTCCTATGGAGACTATAGAGTTGAAACTGATCATTTATGACATATGGAAAAGGCAGGGCTACATATATATGTCAAGGTGTTGGTGTTGTCAAAACCCTCAGGAGGAATCATTTGATTACCTATTCTTGACACGAACTACAACTACTAGGGTTTGGAGAACATTTCTAGGTGCAGCCGGAATTATTGTTCCATTGATTCAAGTGAAGCAGGTAATTAGGGCATGGTGGAATGCTGATTGTTGTTTAAAATTGAAATCACTATATCAAGCAACTCCAGCAATTATAACTTGGGAATTATGGAAGATGAAAACACCAACATGAATAGGGGATCAGTTTCAGTTCATAGAGTTATCCATGAGAGCAACAAGACACTATATTTTTTGGCAAAGACTAGGTACAATTGGTTGCCTCGTATGCCTTTTCTTTGGCCGAATATAATCACATACTTAGAGGGATACAAGCCTATTATTGTGACCAAAAGAGTAGCATGGCAATTTCCATACAATGGTACAGGTGTAATACAGATGGGGCTTCAAGAGACAACCCTGGTCCTAGTGCTACAGGTTTTTGTGTGAGGGATAATGCAGGAGATTTGGTGTATGCTAGGGCACAACAACTGAAGGAAACTACTAATATAGTGGTTGAAGCAAGGGCAGTCAGAGATGGACTACATCCTCTTATACTAGAAACTGATTCACTTGGGATGAAGAAGATCATAGAAAGAGAATGGGATCCTCCATAGTGCATTGTGGCAGAGGTTAAGGGGATTAAGGAGATGAAGGAGGAGTTCAATGCGATATTCCAACATATTTTAAGGGAGGGAAACACTGTGGTAGATTTTTTAGCTAACTTTGTTTTCTCTTTTGCAGGTACAATTCATGTTCATTCCTTCTCTGAACTGCCTAGTGTAGGGAGGAGGCTGATCAACATGGATAAATCACAAATTCCTAATCTGAGGGATAGGATAGCCAAAAGAAAAGCACCATATTGATGGCTAGGTATGTTAATAAAATGTCTATTGATGCTTATTGTCTAGTTGGTATTTGGTTCTGTATATTACTAACTTTCCAGTGATATTAGCATGGTATCATGATCAATCTGGTAGTGAACTAGGGGTGTATGGAACAATTCATAAAAGTAGGCAGTTGGTTTTTATACAAATGGGATCACAAGGAGTTATAATCTTTACTCCAAACTTGCAACTATTAACACTGATTTCAAAAGATACAAATAGTACAACCTTACAGGAATCCGGCAGTTGTTTGTTGTTTTCAATTGATGACCTAGGTGTTGTTACGGCATTTTCCAGTGGTATTGGCATGTTTACATGCCAACTTGGAGATGTTATGGTAGTACTTGAGATTGGTTTGTAATGCAAGCAATATGCAACTGGTTCTATTGTAGCATTGGTATTCTAGGCAATGTTATGACACTTTTCAGTGGTATTGGCATGTTCACATGCCCATTCTGGAAGTATTATGGCAATGCCTGGAGCTCGTTTGATATGCAGGTCCTGACATGCTACACTTTGAAGGCCAGAAAATTAAAATGCAAGCTCATCTTCATTGCAATCACATGGTACTTGAGAGGAATGCGAAGATGGTTGATTAAAACATTTAGGTTCACCTACATAGCTTATGCATATTGCTTAGATGCTTGGACTGTCGCAGAAGTTGTTGGTGTTGATGGGAGATTCACATTTGCCTTGTACTTTGAGACACAAAACTTGGCACCTGGTGAGAGCGTTAGAGGTGATACATTAAGGTTTTGCACTTGGCTTGTGGATACATAG
The DNA here is from genome assembly GCF_000393655.2 of Nicotiana sylvestris. Taxonomy (NCBI): domain Eukaryota; kingdom Viridiplantae; phylum Streptophyta; class Magnoliopsida; order Solanales; family Solanaceae; genus Nicotiana; species Nicotiana sylvestris. The sequence goes on from NC_091065.1 coordinate 59,200,825, forward strand.
ACCACCTTATGTTGGGAGTTTCCTAGTTCTATCTGTGTAATAGCTAGCATTTATAGCTTTTTTAGTTTTAGATTAGTTATTTTCATCTTTGAGATTGGACAAATTGTAAACAATGGATTCCAGTTTTTGGACTATTATTTATATATTAGCCACTAGGCAACTAGCCTAGTGGTATATTTCCTTTAAGAAAAATATAGAAACATTCCTAAAATTCTATCAAAAGTAAATAAGAGCTATTTTGGAATGTTTTAGGATCAATTTTATATCGGAAAAAAATTACGTGCTCATAGTAGCGGTAAGTGATGTTCTAGTCCGGGAGGACGAAAGTACGCAATATCCTATCTATTATGATAGAAAATCTTGACAGGGTTAGAAACTCATTATCCGCACCTCGAAAAGTTGGCCTTAGCCCTCGAAGTCGCCTCTCGAAAGCTTATGCCTTATTTTCAATGTCACCCTATAGCTGTGGTGACAACCTTTTCCCTACGAAATGTCCTTCACAAGCCTGAGTTGTCAGGTAATCTAGCCAAAGGAGCAGTTGAAATTAGTGAATTTGATATTGAATATAAGCCTAGGACTGTGATCAAATCACAAGTTTTGATCGACTTCGTGGCCGAGTTCAGTCCCAGGCTAGTGCCTTTGGCCACAAAAGAAGCGGTGATGGTGTCGAAAACAACAACAGGAGTTTGGACCTTGTTCATGAATGGAGCTTCCAATGTGAAAGGGTCGGGGATCGGGGTGGTCTTAATCTCGCCCTCGGGAGAGATCCTGAGGCAGGCCATAAAAACTATTCCTTTGACTAACAATGAAGCCAAGTATGGGGCTTTGATTATAGGACTTGAATTATCCTGGGGGCTGGACTCCGAGGTCACTGAAATTAAATGTGATTCCCAACTAGTAGTAAATCTAATATAAGGAATCTTCGACACCAAGGAGGAACACATGCAACAATATGTTGATTAAAGTGCAAACTTTGCTCGCACAATTTAGGAACTGGTCGATCACCCACATCCCGAGAGAAGAAAATGCAGAAGCAGATGCATTGGCCAATTTGGGATCATCCATGGAAATGAAGGGATCAGATTACGGTATTGTCGTACAACTCATGTACTCAGTACTGGATGTGGATGGTTACTATGAATATTACAACCAACTTAGTCTGGGACTAGAAGAATGAGATCATCGATTACCTTGAGCACGACAAGCTACCTGATGATCTGAAGGCATCTCGGGCGCTCTGTACCAAAGCAACTCGTTATAGCTTCTAGGGAGGGCAGCTATACAGAAGGTCATTCCAAGGCCCATTGGATCGATGATTGGGAGCCTCGTAGGAAAACTATGTCATGAGAGAAGTTCGCGAAGGAATTTGTATGAACCACTCTGGTGTAGATTCGTTGATACTAAAATTAGTCAGAGCAGGATACTATTGGCCTCGGATGGAACAAGACGTAAAGGCATTCATTCAGAAATACGATAAGTACCAGCGTCATGCACTGTTGGTACACTAACTGACAGAGCTGCTGCATTCGGTACTATTCCCATGGCCATTCATGAAATAGGGGATGGATATAGTTGGATCGTTGCCACCAGCTCCCAAGAAGGTAAAATTTCTTTTGATTTTAACTGATTATTTTACTAAATGGGTTGAAATAGGTCCTTACCAAAATATCATTAGACGCAAAGTGGTCGACTTCCTATGGGAAAACATAATTTGTCGGTTCGGAATATCGAAAGATATTGCCTGCGACAATAGGCTTCAAGGTCACAAAATTTCTTGAAGACGTAAAAATCAAAAGGATCACATCTTCACCACACTATTCGAGCATAAATGGGCAAGAAGAATCAACCAATAATGTTATTATTCAAAACCTCAAAAAGAGGTTGGAAGCAGCTAAGGGCAAGTAGTCCGAAGAGTTACCGGAAGTTATGTGGGCATACCAAACGACGACCAAATCAAGCACAATAAAGACGCCTTTCTCTCTCGTATATGTCGCAGAAGCTCCGATCCTGGTGGAAGTAGGACTACCAACCCTGCGGTACTTCTAGGCAGATGAAGAAAGAAATAACGAAGCATGCTGGTTAAATTGAAACTGTTTGATGAATGCAGGGCCTTGGCTCACATAAGGACGGTTGCTCAAAAAAAAAGAATGGAAAGATACTATATCGAAGGACCAATCTCCGCTACTTTAAGGTGGGAGACTTGGTTTTGAGGAAAGTAACTCAGAACATCTGGGAGCTCAATGCAAAAAAGTTGGGTCTGGCATGGGAAGGCCCCTATCGGGTTTCAAGTGTCATTGGGAAAGGACCATATGAATTAGAAAACCAAGATGGAGTCATTGCCAAGCAACTGGAATGTGACTCACCTTAAAAGTTATTATTGTTGATGAGCACCACTTGTACTTAAAGTATATGCTGCACTCTTTTTTCCTTCGCCCAGTTTTTATCCCAATTGGGTTTTTCTGAAAAGGTTTTTAATGAGGCAACAACGAAAAACATACTACGAAGAAAACGTCATCAGTAAATATAAGACATTTAAATGACAAGGCATGGAAATAACAAACCACTACAGGATAGTTAGATATTTTTTGGCCCGATAGCAAATTCCTAATGGGAAGCAAAACTTGCCTTCGAACCAAAGGCTATTCAATTGTTCACGAGTGCTCTTTTCTACAAGCCACTAGGGGGTGGCTAGATAATCTTTTGCTCGATAGCAAAGTTCTTAACGGGAAACAAAGCTTGCTATCGAACTAAAGATTATCCAACTATTCACTAGTGGAATCCTCAAAGGAGCAAAACTTTCAGTATTCTAATTCTCACTCTTCGCATTTAAACACTGGGGAGGGAATGGTATGAGAAATGACAACATGATTTCCACGGAAACTGGGACTATGAAATTCGGGAACAAATATGCCTCATCGAGATCAGGGACGGCACAGCTAGCCCCATAGGAACAAATTGTACAAAATAGCCACATGTATTGGTAATTTCTTCTCTTTCAGCACTCGACTGCTTATGTACTTTTGAAGATAGAAGGAATAAAATGAAATCCTTTTATTTTTATCTTGTTTCTTGTTCAAACGATGAGTTGATTTTATCATTTGAAAGTTAACTAAGTACTTCAAATGCTAGTGCTGGAACGAACAGGAGACATCTTCTTCAATAACATCGTAAACATAAGAGGGTCATCTTTTATGAAACCCTCACAATAAAGGGTTGGTTCTCTAAGAGTTTATGCCTAGAACCCAAATGCTATCGGGGGAAAATACACCTGAAGCCTTGTCTAAACTAACCCAAAAAGAATAAACTTTGTGCAATTCTTAAACAAAAAAACACTTTTATTTATTAAATGTTCCAAGAAACACAAATACAAAAATGCAAAAGGAAAAACAACAAAGGAAAAGAAAGCAAAAAAGCTAAACTACGTCACCATCGGAACCCGGGGGAAGAGAAGCATCTACGCCCCCGAGAGAGTAGGAGGATCTGCCGTCGGTGCAGGATGTTGGCCTTCATCATTATCCTCTTCAAGTTTCTCCTCAGTTCCCGAAGACTCAGAGCCGGAAGTAGAAGAATCAATTGCATCAGGCTGAGCCGGGAGGTGCTCTCGAGCTGTTAACTCCACCGTTCAGACCTTGGCGATCTCATCGTTGATATCAATAACAACCACTTTGACCTCTTCCAAGGTTTTTCTCCTCATCTGGTACATAGAATGGGTTTTTTCAACAATGAGGGAATCCCTTTGGAGCTGAAGTTTTGCTTTACGCCTATCAACCTCGATCAAAAGCCAATCCCACTCAAATCTCGTGGCGCTAAGCTAAGATCGAGATCACGGATTGTGGTTATATGAACCTTATTGTGTTCCGTAATCCTCTTATACCTATCCTCCATCTGGGCATGCTTCTCCTCAGCAGCAGCAGCCTCTTCAGCTATGGAGTTCAAGGTTGCCTTTAAGCTATTCACTCGTTTAATGGAGGCAGACTCGCGTTCGTCAGCAGCGAGCACTGCATCTTGAACTTCAGACCACTTAGCCTTAGCTTCTTAAAATTGAACCTTTAATTGAGAAGCTTCTTCACTAATGGCCACTACCTCCTACTTGCTAAGCTGTAGTCGGGCCTCAAGATCACTCGCCTCTGTGATTTTTACCTCTAGCACCAGGAGGCACGTAACAAGTTGATACCTATCGGCTAACAGTTGATCCCACTCGGACTTGAATCCCTCTTTGTAGAGGATCAATTTTTGGAGGCCCTCGAAAGCGAGGAAGTTGGCCTGCGAAGTAAATACCAAAGTTAGAAAACTTGCAATAACAAGTCAAGAAGAAACAAGTAGTAAACGAACAAGTACAATACTGTTGCTACATTGTACATGGCGTTATTTATCATACACTTCTATGAAAGAGAGTGTATTTTCTTCTTATCTTTCTCTAAAGCCAGCGGCTTCAGATAATTGGAGAGTTCCACCGGCTTGGATAGTAGATGGCACTCCGTTGACACCGAGAGTGAGACACCCCTCTTCCTTTGGGGATCTGCAGAAGGGGGCAAGTAGTTATGCCCCAAATTCCCGTGGTCGGGGGACTGGGGAGGAGGGACATACTCCTCTTGAGCGTCTGTGGCCGGTGCGGGAGATGTAGCACTTATTGGTGATGAAGGTATGGCCAGCGTGAAAGGAGATGAAGTTGATGGTATTGTAGGTTGAGAAGCAGGTGCGGCAGAAGCAATGTTGTTTATTGGTTGCTCACCAACCAAAGGAAGAAGAGACACAGTGTCCGGCGTTACAGATTGGAAGTAGTTGGGACAGGAGAATCAGCATTCTCCACTAACTCAAATTCTCCCAAAGCTCTCGGGCATCATCCTTGGTTGGGGTTCTAAGATTTTTTCAGACTGGGCATTCTATTCAGCTGATGAAGGTCGTTGTCTCCTTTGTAGGGAAGCCCCTTCATCACTGGCTTCCCTGTCATCGTCAATAACCATAATGGTTGCGGCTGGCTCGGACGCGGCTTTCTTTGCTTTCTTGTTTTTACCCTCGACCGAGGAAAGGCACCGCCTTTTTGGTTGCTTGTTCTCCGACTGGGGATTCTAAGAAGAAGCACCTACACCAGAAGCAGACCCAAGGGCAACCCTCGGGGTGAGAGCCTCCTTCAACAACCTCACAACCTCTGCGGGATCAACAAAAACCTCCTTCTCAGGGATGAAAACGGAACCCTGCAGGAGACCTGAATCAGACAAAAAGGTAAGGTTAGCAAATTTACTCATGAACAAAGATAGAATAAAAGAAGAGTTTGTTTACCGTGATTCTTGGCACTCCACCCTTATTAGGGGGCCAATTCCTTTCACCGACGGGTTTCCGGCGTAGTGATATCTATAATCTTCTGAACCTACCGGTCCAGGCCTTCAACCCTTGGAGATGTCCACCGAACTGCTATATCAATGAATGAAGAAGAGTTAACAATAACATGAAACATCCTATATTTTTGGAGCAAAAGATAAATTATGAACCTACATGAACGAGTCCAGGATTCGGGGAAAGACGGAGTTGTAACTAGGATAATATCCCCGGTGGTGATGACGACAAACCGCTCCATCCACCCACGGGCATTGTCGGCATCCATGTTGGTGAGCAAAGCATAGTGACCACGCTTGCTGAAATTTATTACTTCCCCACGAAAAATTTTGGGGGAGTAGAGATTCATCATATGAGCCAAGGTAAGAGGCTCCTTCGTTTCCTGGCACAACCGCCGCAGATAGGCCACCGTTCGCCACATCGAAGGGCCTACCTATACCAAACAAACCTAGTACTAGTGGCATAGTTCCAAAATCACAGGGTTAAGTCCCTCACTCAAAGAAAATGGACTCACAGTGAAGAGATACGTGTAAACATAGGTAAAACCCTTCTTACTAACAATCCTGGAAGAGCGAATAGAAGAAGGGTATTTACCAATAGCCCAAGTGCGAGGGTTTGAAGTAGGGAACTTCTCTTCGAAGTCATTGGCTGTGTTGAGATGTTTGGGGATGATGGTGCTCACTGTAGGAGGATCAGCATTAACATTGACCTTTTTGTCTTTGCTCCTCTTCGGGTCCCTACCGAAGAGAAGACCGGATTTCTTGGAGGAATTAGTGTAAGAAGACATAATCAGTAGAAGGTGATAAGAGTTTTTTGAAGAAGATCAAAGAGAGATGAAAGCAGAAAGGAGTTGAATGCAAAGAGGTTGAAAGAGTTTGTGAAACTGGTAGAAGTGGAAGAAGAAGAATGAATCGTCTAAGTAAAGGGATAGGCGGCTAAAACCGTGGCGATGATTACCTCAAGAACCGGCGTAAATATTGCTAATCGTGGAGTAACACGTGTCTGGGGTATTAATTGCGAAGAGATGTGCGTCTTATCAAGTGTCGAAAACTTTTCAGAAAGATTTTGAAAATTTTCCGCCAAGAAAGGAACCATCACCAACTTCCCGGTGATACAAAGATGTGCCACCGAAAAGTAGGGGGACTATCTGTATGGGGTAAAATTGGTTAATATTAAATGCTCGAATGATAGAGTGACACGTGGAACTGGGGGGAGGGAGCAGACAGAAGATGAAGCAAGTAGAAACCAAGACCGAGGACAACAGCTTCGGTTAGCACCGGAAAGATCCCGAAGGGAACATTATCGACGGGAGCAAACGAATATTTGTCACCAGATGATATTTAATGAAGAATATTCCTCAGTATTAAATACGCAGCCATTATAGAGAATTTTGGCATTCATGACCTACCGTTACATATCCATCAATGACCCCCATTATTGTCATTTAAGAGGGGTTTGATCCTAGGACCTTGTTCCCTAGGTACAGCTATAAATAGTAGCTTCAACAACCATTGTAACACACGAAAATTCTGATAAACTTATGCTACACACTATTTCCAAGCTATAGACTATTTTATTTTTTGTCTAACGTTATTCTTAGTGGTGCCTCCCGGAACCAAGCTATCTGTTATTTTATCTCGATTTTAACGTTAAGTCTTGCATTTTATTTAATTCACTTATTATTTTGGGATCAAATCGATTAACATGTCTATAAACAACGACAGTTGAACAATTTACTTTGCATTACCTCAAGCAATAACACTGGGCAACAATGAAAAGGAAAGTTCGACCAAAGGAACTGACAAGGAATGCCAAAAGAGAGGGAGAAGAAATTTCTGTTAGTACTTTAAAAAGACGAGACACCAATCCCTGAAAACATCTAAGCAGAAGTAAGAATATAGCAAATTTGTTTTCTTCAAAAGAGGAGAGAGATCTGTGTAAGTGGTTGATCTATAAAATTTGATTTCTACATTAAAAGACTACCATCAAAAATATTCACTTAAAATTTATTTGTATATAACTGATAAATTATATATCAACTTATAATTAAGTTAAAACTTAAATAATGAGAGTAAATAAGTTTCTAATGATGTATATATAGGTAAATATTTCTTTAAAAAGGATTGTTAAAATTTACGTAAAAATTTCATGGGTCATCTTTTTTGGACACTTCCATTTAATTTATAGTTAAGTTTTCCAAGTATTTAACTGGTAACCAACATAGGCAAACTTCAGATAGAACTACTTCTCCTTCCCTTTGCTTCTTCTTCTTAGTTATTTGTCTAGTAGTGTATTTTGCATCTATTGTACATCAGCTGAAGTATAATGCTTGAAGAAGTAGGTCTTTTTTTGTATATGAAAAGTGAGTTTAAATCAATTGAGTATTAGAAAAGCTTGAAACATTGCAAATCAGCATTGTCGCAAGCTTGAAGAAAGGGATCATGTATTTCGAATATGAAAAATGAGTTTAAATCAAGTGAGTATTATTGAAAAATCTTTAAAATATTGGCAGGAATGAAAATTGGTAGTTCAAACTTCAGTTGCTACTCAGTTTTAGTTATCGGTAGTTCAAACTTCAGATATACCTATTTGCAGAGGCGGAACCAGGATTTCAAGCTTATAAGTTCGAGATCTTAATCTTTAGAGAAAATGGGAACTGCAACTCATGATTGTATTCTTAGAGTTAAAGCACAATACTAAGTAGAGTTTCTTTGTACTGACAGTGTAAAAATATTAACACAATCAGGTCATTTACGAGGTAATTAGAGATAAAAATCTATGATAAGTACACTAATAGTGTAACAAGTGTTTACGTTGTCACTGTATATAACTTAAATCCTATTAAGTACTGCAAATGACATGACGATTCTTCATTCTGCTAGCTAGCATACATCAGTCCTTTGAGTTCCTTGCTGAAATGGCTGTCAACAAATTGTTCATTTTGTAAATTTGCGTTAACGTACACAATATAAAAAGTACTATTCATATATGTAACTTCATTTTCCTAAAGAATCCAACAGTGGTAGCACTAGATGATCATTCCTCCATCACTTTACAACATCTCTGGAGGGCTGAAGCTACAGGATCATCTTTAATACCACTTAATCTGATATTCGTCTCATAAGCCGAAAATGTTGGATGTCACACTGAAGAACCACAAGATGCTAGTGATCTTGCATTCTGTGTCCTTGAATTTGAACCCCATTCTATGGCTTCTGCGACTTCTCGCTTGCATTCATTTGTAGATATGATACTGTCTTCAGTTGACATTGACATTGTGGATGGTGCTCGAGTTGGAGAAGCGAATGGTGAATCCAATCCTTCTGCATCAGGTGCTATTGAAAGGGTACTGAGAGCAGTGACGACATCACTGATCAGAGGACGTACTGCTGGATCATCTTGCAGACACATCGAAGCAATAGCAACTGCTTGATTGAAACTTTTCTTTGGGAAATTTGCTTCAAGAAGTGGATCAGCTAGTTCAAGGTATCTTCTTGGGTCTTTGAATATTGGTTCAGCCTGGAACAAGTACAACAACATAATTTTTAGCTTAAATTATTTTCGGTAATAGAATATTAATAATGAAAATGCTCATTATGTCAAAGCAGAAAGGAAGGAGAAATGTTTTGCTTACCCAAGTAACTAAATTCTGCTGATGCCCATTCCTCGTGATATCGACTGCTCTCTTTCCCGTAATTAGCTCCAATAAAACTACACCGAAGCTATAGACATCGGACTTGATAGTCAGTTTTCCAGTTAGTTGGTACTCGGGAGCACAATAACCGTATGTTCCCATTACTCTTGAAGAAACATGGGTGTTATCCCCTGTAGGTCCAACCTTGGCTAACCCGAAGTCTGAAAGTTTTGCATTATATTCCTTATCCAGCAAGATGTTGGAGGACTTCAAGTCACGGTAAATGACAGGCGGATTTGCTTTATGATGTAAATATTCTAGTCCCTTGGCAGCATGTAGTGATATTTTCATCCTTGTGAACCAATCTAGCGGAATTTTATCTGGTTCAATATCTGAAGAAATACATAGATATGATTCTCCATTAGTTTGATAATTTTCAATGTGTTGCTTCAGTATGTAAAGTTAACAGATCGCGAATATAGAAGGGAAATAGGTCGCTATGAGGCTATTTTCACAAATGCATGTAATGTGAGAAAGCTAACGAAAACAATTACCAAGCAGATGATCCTCCAATGATCCCAATGGCATGTACTCATAAACCAGAAGTCTTTGATCTCCATCAGCGCAATACCCTATCAAATTTACAAGATTTGGATGGTGCAGAAGGCTCAACATCAACACCTCTACTAGGAATTCTCGGTTTCCTTGCAATCCATTGCGGTCAAGCTGTTTCACTGCTACAATCTGGAGAAAATGAAGTGATGATCAGTACAGTTTCAGGGCAAAATGCTATGTAAAGAAAAGATAGTAGAATTTTCTTAAGTCTTGAGCACCTGTCCAGTTTTGTTCAGAAGACCTTTGTAAACACGTCCAAATCCACCTTCACCTATCAGACATTCTGATCGGAAATTCTTTGTAGCTGTTGCCAGTTCCCTGAAGGTGAAAGTTTGAGCTGCAATGTTGTTCTGGCCGTCGCCTTTGTTAGAAGCCTTTTGGTGTGTGGCTTCTGCTGCCACCTTTCTAGTACTTTCTGCGGACAAAGTTAGAAGATTTATATATTAGGAAAGCAAAGCACCAGCTAAAATACTTGAACGGCCGCTTAATGCACCCTATCTCCACAGTGCTTCTACTAAAATATGTGAATCTCTCCTCTGAAAGCTGAAGTTGCTAGAGGTAACACTCTTAACATATCTACTCACTGAAAGTGTTTTATTGACAAATTGGCTTTAAGAAACCTATCTTCTTTTGTGGTCACAGTAGAATTTTCCCACAATGAGCAGAAAAATAGCTCTATGAAACAGTCCCCAGTCTTTGGTTCGATGGCAAGAACACAGCACGTGATATGTGGGTTAGGCGCAGCAGCGGAGCTAGCCTTTCGAATATGGATTCGGTCGAACCCATTAACTTTGGTTCAAACCATGTATTTGCCTTAGAAATCCATTGAATATATATAAATTATTAAATTAGAACCCAATAACTTAAAATGACTAGAATTCCGAACCAATAAACTTCAAACCCTGGCTTCGCCTCTAGTTAGGCGTAATTGGAACCTTGCAGTGGACTAAAAGCATTGTATTTAAGTCCAGAACTATAGATGAGGGGGCCATTAACACCAAATTTAGAACAGTACGCGAGCTGATCCTCCGGAATAAAGAAATAGCTTTATGAAGCAAAGCAAAGCTTAGTTTAAACCTTGTCCTGATCACAGTTAGAATATGAATTTTGAAAACCCAAAAAAAGAAAAACAAAAGCTAAAATCAAACTCCAAAATTAATGCCGTTTTAAAGTTATCATTTTAATGAAACATTTCATTGCGACAACCTTACCAGAAGGAGGTTGTGGACGCTGAGAACGAGAATGCAGCTCTTGCTGTGATTTTGGCCTCGATAATGAATATTGTGTACGTTGTTGGAGACTTTCCCTGTGATTAGCAACAGCAGCAGCAGCAGATGTTTCTCTTTTGTTGCTGTGTATTCTTTTGAATGCCTTCTTTTCATTCGACGAAAAACATGAAAAACAACCCATGTTTTTTAATCAACCCTTTGCAGGAAATTTTCTAAAAAAGAAATATAATCTTGATGCTATAAATTGGTTTAGGCAATGCTAGTATTTGCCTTCTATAAACAGCTAAAAGTTTGATCTGCAAAATCTACCAAATGTCTAGAGCCAAATTCTAAAAACTCAATCTTGATAGCATCAAAAGAATGAGAAATTTTATGGATCTGTAAATGCAAAATGGTGTATATAAAGATACATATGGCTAAGGATAGCTAATTAAGGCTGTCTAAAAAGGGAAAATCTAGAAATACGTTTGGCTCATTAGGAAGGAGCTATTTTTAGCAGGAGGGAAAGAGAAAGGAGAATTATTGGGAGATGTTTTCCGTTGAACTTCACGCAGAATTCGGGGGATATAATGGTTGGGAGAATTTGAAGGGATATTTGGTGAAAAGACAAACTTGAGAACGAATTTGGCGCGGACCTAAAGTTTGATTTGTCACCTTATATTACTCCTTTTGTGCCATACTTGAAATATGGTAAATTTTTTACCGTTAGTGTTTATACCAATCAAACACATTACATATGTTTTCGTATACTACTCTTATCACTAACCATAGTTACTTTATATATATATATATATATATATATATATATATATATATATATATATATATATATATATATTCGGCAAAATACCTTAAACTCTCCCTAAACTTGTCACGGATTATTAGTTACTGCCTTAAACTATTTGTGATCTTAATTACCCCCTCAACTTGGCATTTTGAGAGCCATTACCCCCTAGACGCTCATGTGGCAAAAAGTATGGGTGCACTCGCCTGCCACGTGGATTTTTCTGTATATGTGACATTTTTTTGAAAAATAAAATATATTTTTAACTTTTTAAGAATATTACTTTTTTAGATAAATTTTTTCGAATACAATTTATAACAAAACTTGGATATAACTACATTATTTAGGTTAAATTTTTTTATTTGGCTAAAAATAATAAAGTTTTAGTTAATCTTTTTTTGAATTTGACCTGAAAATTAAAAAAACAAAACTTGAATTTGCATTATACAATTGTAGACTTGTAGTATAATGCAAGTGATTCGTTTTATTTCTTGCAATTGTATACTCTTTTTATTTTTATTTTTTTTTTATGCAATGACTATTTATTTCAACTATGTATTTTTACTTTTCATGTAAAATCTGTAAAAAAATATATATATTTTTAGAGTACCGTAATTTAGAGCTATATAAAAATTATAGCCAAAATAATTAATTTAAACTATGTACTTTTTATAACTTTTTAGATGCCTTGACTATTTATTTCAATTGTATAAATCTTTATTTTCAAGTCAAATTCAAAAAAAGATTAACTAAAACTTCATTATTTTTAGCCAAATAAAAAAATTTAGCCTAAATAATATATTTCTATCCAAGTTTTATTATAAATTGTATTCGAAAAAAATTATCTAAAAAAGTAATATACTTAAAAAGTTAAAATATATTTTATTTTTCAAAAAAATGTCACGTATACAGGAAAATCCACGTGGCAGACGAGTACATTGTTACATTGATGGTAGTTAATACAGTTGGTAATAGTTGTCACATTAGTCCCATAGTTTTTATTATAGCAATTTAGTCCTATGTAATTTAAATTCCAGTCATTTTTAGTCTATTAGTGAGTAGTACAGAATTGCTGTCATGCACTGCCAGTTGGCAGTATTTACGGATCCCTAGGCAACAAAAATGGCAGAGTAGTCGTTATTTATATTCCTTGTATTCCAATGATTAGCTATGAATGAAATCTATCTAAATTTCCTTTCCTAATTCTCTTTTCCTTCTTCCTTCTTCTTCTCTCTTCTCCCTTTTTCTTTTCATTAGCTGAAGTTCTTCTATTTTTATGTTACTTTGTTGAGTGTGAGAGTAACATTTGGTATCATAGCCTTGGTCCTCCGACCAACATGGTTGATCAAAAACTGAAAGGCATCGAGGATAGCATCAAAAAATTGGATGCTCAGGTCCAGCAGTTAACCACTGGAATCAGATCTGTGTCGACAAGGGTTGACAGAATGGATGAGACTCAAGCTCAGAATGCTGAAACTCAGAGGAAGCTTGAGTTGATTCTTCAGCAGTTGATGAATGATCGAGCACCAGAGACTCCTTCACCTACGATTGGATCTTCATATGCTCAAAGAGTATCCTTGTTCGTAGGAAGAGCAACTAGTGGAGGGAGTGTTCAACAACTAGCTCATTCTACAGCTCCACTCACACCTCCTTCAACAGCTGATGCTCGAGGTTTAACTTTTCCACCTGCTCCTATGCAGAGAAACCCCCAGCCTCCAATTTTACGTACTCCAGTTGGAACCACAGAAGCAGGAAATCAATATCTGCAAATAGCCACAGCTGAGGTTCCAAAGGGCAAACTTATGTTTCCTAAATTTGATGGAACCAACCTCAGGGCTTGGATAAGGAGATGTGACCGGTATTTCGAAATCTATAAAGTACCTCACTATCAGAAAATGACTTACATTGCTATGCACCTCAAAGATAAGGTGGATAACTGGTTTGATGCTTATATTATTGATAGAGGAGGAATAGTGGAATGGCCTTTATTTTGTATGGAAATCTGTAGGAGGTTTGGCCATATCAGGCCTCTAGATATTATTGATGAGTTTAGCAAATTGAGGCAGGAGGGTAGCATAGAAGGATACCAAGAAAAGTTTGAGGAGTTAAGGACTCACATGATGATGATCAACCCTCACTTGAATGAGCTGCACTTTGTAGCTAGTTTTGTGAGTGGATTGAGGCCTGAAATTAAGCACTTGGTTAGGATCTATAACCCCTCAAATTTTTTAGACACCTATGAAGTAGCCAAACTGCAAGAGGATGCCTTAAAAGCCTTGCAAAAACACTTATATCGACCCCCTCAAAACACCACCAGAAATTACCATCCCACTACCCCAAGAGTCACCTTTCCTCAGAACCCTCTTCCTCTCACCTATAATGAACCACTCAGACTCAACTACCCCACCAGAAACACTCCTCTCATACCAGCTTATCCAAACAACCAGGCAGACCCTTCTGGTACTGCAGGCACCAACCACCCAAAGAACCTAACCTATGATCAGATGAGAGAAAGAAACATATGTTTCAGGTGTCATGAGAGATATTACCCTGGTCATCAATGTAAACCAAAGACCCTAAACCTAATGACAGGCACTAATAGAACAGAACAAGAGGAGGTCTATTATGATGCAAGGGAAGCTACTGAAGCTACTGATAATGTGGAAGAAGCTTCGGCTGTGGTAGAAGAGGAACATGCAGAATTGTCAATGAATGTGGTCGTAGGAATGACTACTTCATCTTCTACTATCAAGATACAGGGAAAGGTGAAGAAGTTATCAATGTTGATCTTGGTAGATAGTGGATCTACTCATAGCTTCATTAGCCCAAGAGTAGCTAAAAGCATAACAGGAATGGTATATCCCTCTGCTCAACCCCTGAGTGTAGTTGTGGCCAATGGACAACAAATGTTCAGTGAAGAGTGGTGTCCTAAGTTTAAGTGGACTATGCAGGGAGAAGAATTCCATTTTCCTATGAAAGTATTACACCTTGGGGGCTATGATATAGTCCTTGGGATGAATTGGTTAGATCAGTTCACCCCTGTCATTCTCAACACAAGACCTCTTAGTGTGACCTTCCTTAAAGAGGGCAGAATCATCACACTTAAGGGCAATACTGATAGTGCTGAGGTATGGTCTAATGTTGAGGAAAACACAGCAAAATTATTGCAACAAGGAAGCAGCTGATGTCTAGTGCAATTGTATGATTTATCCCAACAAACTCCAAAAGTGGATGTACTTGTACCAGTTTTTGAGTTGCTGCAAAAGTATGCTGATATCTTTGAAGAACCAATGGCCTTGCCTCCAACAAGAAATTGTGACCACACCATCACCCTGATGCCTGATGCTCACCCTTTCAGCCTAAGACCATATAAATATTCTTATGACCAAAAGGATGCAATTGAGCACATGATCACAGAAATGCTCAAGGTTGGGACTGTGGTACCTAGCCAATCTTGCTTTGCCTCACCAGCTCTTCTAGTTAAAAAGAAGGATTCCACATGGAGATTGTATGTTGATTACAAGAAGTTAAATGCAATGACAGTTAAAAATAAGTATCCCATTCCAGTAGTGGAGGACTTATTGGATGAGCTAAAAGGGACAGTCTTGTTTTCTAAGATTGACCTTAGAGCTGGTTATCATCAAGTGAGGATGAATGAATCTGATGAGTTCAACACTACTTTTAGAACACATCATGGACTATGGCAATTTAAGGTCATGCCATTTGGGTTGACTAATGCACCTGCTACATTTCAGGCATTGATGCATCAGGTATTTGGAGAGTATCTCAGAAAGTTCATCTTAGTGTTTTTTGATGATATATTAGTCTACAGTCCAGACTTGAGCAGTTATTTGAGGCATTTGGAAAAGGTGCTCCAACTGTTGAGGCAGAACCAACTGTATGCTAAGAGATCAAAATGCTCCTTTGCTCAGTCCCAGGGGGACTACCTTGGCCACATTATTTCAGGAAATGGTGTACAAACCGACCCTGCTAAGATTCAGACAATGTTGCAATGGCCTACACCAACAAGCATTAAAGAATTAAGAGGGTTCCTTGGACTCACTAGATACTACAAGAGATTTATATTGGGTTATGGAGTCATTAGTAAGCCATTGACTTCACTGCTCAAGAAAGGGAACTTTACATGGACTGAAGAAGTTATAGCTGCATTTAAAAAGCTTAAAGAGACAATGGTTAAGGCTCATGTATTGGCCTTACCTGATTTCTCTAAGCCCTTTCACTGTAGAAGTTGATGCTAGTGGCTCAGGTATTGGAGCCATACTCATGCAAAAGCATCATCACATAGCTTCTCTGAGTCAGGCTCTTAGTCCTAAACATCAAGGGCTGTCAACTTATGAGAAGGAATTACTGGCCTTAATACTAGCTGTGGACAAGTGGAGGCATTACTTGTAGCAGAATTTTTTCATAGTCAAGACTGAGCATTTCAGCCTCAAATTCCTCAAGGATTAGAGGATTTCTACTGTGCTACAGCATAAAGGGTTAACTAAGTTACTGGGGCTAAACTTTGATATTCAGTATAGGAAAGGGAGTGAGAATTCAGCAGCTGATGCATTATCAAGGAAAATCCCAGGACATTGTAATATTATCACCAGTATCAAACCAACTTGGGATCAAGAAGTATTGGAAAGCTATCATGGAGATGAGGAAGCAACTCAACTCATTTCCGACCTTACTCATAATCCCAATGGGAGTGGTACAAACCAAGTGGTGAATGAACTATTAAGGCATTTGGACAAGTTATGGATAGGAAGTCATGGAAATATGAGGCAGCAGTTGGTTAAGACCATGCGCTACTCAGCACTAGGAGGTCATTCTGGAGTGTTAGAAACTTACAAAAGGTTGAGGACACTTTTCTATTGGCCATCTATGCAATCAGACATTTAGAAGATCATCCAAGAATGTGATGTTTGCCAAAGAAACAAAACTGAAAACATTGCACCCCGGGATTGCTGCAACCCTTGCCCATTTCAGAACATCCTTGGAAGCACATTTCTATGGATTTTATTGAAGGACTTCCAAAATTAGAAGGGAAAGACACTATCCTAGCGGTGATTGACAGGTTCAGTAAGTATGCACATTTCATTCCACTCCTTCATCATTTCAATGCAGCTCAAGTTGCAAAGGCTTTCCTAGACCAAGTATATAAGTTACATGGCCTTCCTCAAAGCATAGTATCTGACAGAGATAAAGTGTTCACTAGCCTTTTTTTGGAGGGAACTATTTGTAAGCACGTGATTTTTAACCCTCCCCGGGAATTTTTTACGTTCTTAAGCTTAAATATCTAATTTAGGACTAGTATAGCTATTTTGACTATTTTACTTTATTTCGTTGCAAAAAGAAAAATTTCAAAAAATATATATATAAATTTTAGTTTATGTATCTCTCATAAACTTGAAAAAATACAAAAATTGCACTTTATTTTGGTACTTTATATAATTTCGAAAATTACAAAAAAACTATATAATTAAGGTTTTGTAGTCATTTTAATTTGGGAAAAATACAAAAAATATTACCTCATATTTTATCTTAATATTTAGAAACGAAAATTACAAAAATAGTTTTATTAATATTTTGTAGCTATTTTAAATCCTTAAAAAATATTTAAAAAGATATAGTTTTGTTAAATACTAGTCTTATTTTGGTAGTTATTTTGCTTACATAGGACTAGTTAAGCAACGTGTTCCTATTTCTCGGGTCCGGGCAAAAGAATAATATTCGGGTTCAAACTACCCGGTTTTAGGCCTAATTTTCGGACCTAGCCCACAATAAACCGTGTCCAGGACACGTGGGGAACCCCACCACGCGTGGGGGACATATGCCTTGAACCCCACCACGCGTGGGCTCATTTTTCTGGGCAAACCATGTCAAATACACGGACTAACACATGTGACAGGGGGGGACTTTGAAAATTGAAAAAGGACTACTGTTCCTTTTTCTTCTTCAAAGAAGAAAGTAAGAAAACCCTACGAAAACCAGTGAAACCATCCAGCTCCCCTCCCCTCGTCACCACTGTTCGCCACCTTCTTCCTCATCGTTACGACCACCGGTCCAAAACCAACAACCCGTCAGCCACCTTCCTCGTCGGAACTCCATCGTCGACCACGTCCAAACACCCAGCAAAACCCCGCAGCCATCGTCGACCACTATACACGATGACCTTCGTCGTTACTGTCCCCAACCCACTGTCCAAGCGCCAAACCCTCCTCCTCTCACCTTCACCATCATCGCAACCCAACTCCCTCCAGCTCCATCCTGTCCGACACCACCAAAACGACCAACGAACCAGTCGAAAACCCTACTCCAAACACCAACACCAAACAGGCCCGTCACCGTCCCCTCGACCTTGCTGTCGCCACCAGCTTCGTCGCACCCCCCGACCAGCAAAACCACCAGAACCAGTCCGCCATTTTCAGTCCAACGTCGTCAACCTCCAAGCAGTCGTAGCTGCGTTTCCGAGCAACGGTGGGTTGCTTCGATCCTGCTTGGCTGAGTTTTTCGTTTTCCGTTGAGGTCGTCTTTGGTTCGTCGAGGTACAGTACTTCGAGGTTGTTGTCCGAGGTTTCGTCGCGGGTCCAACGCATCGGACGATAATATCAAGTAGGTCATCTCTGTCCATGTCCTTCATATTTGTTGTTTAGTAACATGAACATGTGTTCGTTGAGATACAATCCTAGTTCATGCGAATAGTATGCAAATGAGCGAGACATATTCACATGATGTTTGTAAGTTGCTATTCCTTGTTAATTAACTCCGTATGATATTGAAATTTGTTCGGGAATGTATTTCTTTTGTTCCGTCATGTTAAGTAGTTATTCGGCATTTTGTTTCTTCACGCTCAGATTGTTGTTATCTCAATGTTTGTCTTAATAGTTGTTTGAACATGTAGTAGCAATGTTAAAATCATAGTAGTAATTTAATCCCGCGGAAAAATAATCGTTTCATCAAATAAGTTTAATCTACGATCCATGACCTCGCGAAATAGCAAAGAAATGTAGTCATTTTAGCCTTGTCTTTTTTTTTTTTTTAAAATAATATAAATATAAAAATAAATAATTAATAATAAAAAAAATAAAAAAAAGAGACGAGCTTCGCTAAATAAAAATGTACAAATTGCGGAGCCCTCGCAAAATATATGTATTAAATACTTAGATTCCGGGACGGGCCGTTTAGTAAATTTCACGGCCCTAACCCAAAATAATAATGCGCTAGTTGCTTTAGGCGCGCCTTTAATAATGTTATCTCCCTAAACTCGGGTGCACATTTATGTGACCCAAATCCAAATCTCAACGGAGTCGAAATATGTCTCTAGTCACGGGCGCATTGATTGTGGCGTGGCCCGAGATGCATTTCCATGACGTTGCAAATTCTTTAAAAAAATAAGAATGAGATGAGCCTCGCCGAATAAAAAATACAAATTGCGGGGCCCTCAGTAAATACTTGTTTAAAATTACTTAGAATTCAGGAGGGTCGTTTAGCGAATTTCGCGGCCTCCGCAAAATAATAACGCGATAGTCTCTTTAGGCGCGTGTTTAATAATTTACTTTCTTAAGCTCGGGTGTGCATTTCATGCGACCCAAATCCAAATCCCAAAACATCAAATAAAACGTGTTCCGGATTGTGGGTGCATTTCATGTGACGCAGTCCAAAGACGTGTTTTAAGCGATGTTCACATTTCTTTTAAAAACAATAATAATAAAGCGGTTAAAAGATAAAATTTGCACATAAGTTCATATTTGTATAAAATCAGATAATCAAGCCGAATATAACAGTTGAGCGACCGTGCTAGAACCACGGAACTCGGGAATGCCTAACACCTTCTCCCGGGTTAACAGAATTCCTTATCCGGATTTCTGGTACGCAGACTGTAATATGGAGTCATTCTTTTCCTCGATTCGGGATTAAAATTGGTGACTTGGGACACCCTAAATCTCCCAAGTGGCGACTCTGAAATAAATAAACCAATCCCGTTTCGATTGTCCTTTAATTGGAAAAACTCCCTTGCGCCCTCGCGGGTGCGCGTAAAAAGGAGGTGTGACAGCTCTGGCGACTCTGCTGGGGATTTTAAACCAGAACCACTGGTTCAGGGTTAAGAATTCGAGCTTAGAATAATTGTTATTATTTGGCTTTATTTATTATCTGATTTTATTACATGTTTTGAGCCTAATGTGCTAAATGCTGCTTTTACTGCTTTGATATTGTTGGAACTGTACATATAAACTGTGCCGAAACCCTTCTCTTCTCTCTTGAGGAGCACACGCTGGTCGTGGATTCTTTCTGTTAGTGTCATATGCCCAAAATAGAACGAGGATTCGGAGGAGTTGTAAAGTCCGCTCGGGTACACTGTCTAGAACACCGACCCAGGTTTTTGAACCTAGTATAACAAAGCCACATGCCGGATCCCTAGTAGGAACGTTTATTTGCATCATGTGCATTTGACTTAGGGGACTCAACATAGGGGTTGGGTCCGTCTAGGACAAGCAACCTGAAAATAATAGACAATCTTTCGGCATCCTATGTGCTACATGTTGTATTTAGTCAAGGGCGTATGGGTCATTTGGTCATTTCCAGCATGATGTTATTTTAATCAAAGCATGGGGAACATTTGTGGAATCCAAGAAGCCTTGGAATTCCCTATGTCCCCCACGCTTGCTTTTTGGGAAAGCACATGGGGAACATTTGTGGAATCCAAGAAGTCTTGGAATTCCCATATGTCCCCCACGCTTCATATGTTGGGAAAAGCGCATGGGGAGCATTTGCGGAATCCAAGAAGTCTTGGAAATCATTATGTCTCCCATGCCACATTTTTGAAAGAAATAATAAATATAAAAAATAAAATTACAAATAAAACAAAGCATGAAAATTCAAAAAGATTTTGTATGTTTTCATTATTTTCCACAGGTTAAAAAAAAGAGTCGTGAAAAAGAGGAGAAAAAAATGACAGTGTAGAGATATAACTACTTATTTTTAGAGAAAAATCAATGTCCGAGTAGTATCGAAACTCTGCCGAAATTTTGAGAAAATGAAAAAAGGTCTTATTAGTTTGTTATATTAAAAGCAAAGAAAAATAGAAGAAAAAAAATCATCATTGTTCTGTCTTGTTTTTAAAAATAAAAAATAAAAAAATATAAAAAGAGTCGGGCGTTGAACGTGATTTTATTATTTGTTCCAAAATAAATATATATATAATCCAAAAAAAAAGGTTCAAAAGAAAATCCGAAAATATTTTGATTCTTCTTTCAAAATTGAAAAGAAAATTCAAAATTCAAAAAAAATATTTTTTTTAGAAGCATTTCTTTTATTAAAAGTAAAATTCCCAATATATTTTCTTTTTCTTTAGAATAAAAAAAAACAAATGAAAATTCAGGAAAACATATCCTCCTTTTACTTTTGAAATTCTCAAAGTAAAAATCAATAGAAAATGAATTTTTACAAGTCTTTCTTTCAAAAAGAAATCAATCAAAATATATATATATATATACTTCCTTTCTTCTTTTGAATCAGTTCTTTCACAAATTCCAATTAAAAAAAAATGTTGTTCATTTACTTATTCACGAGGCCCGAACTACGCGGGTTTGATTCTCACCGGATGTGAGATACGTAGGCAACCCTCATCGGGTCCAACCCCACCTTCTCAAAAAAAAGAAGGAATGTTTTATATTTTTCGTCAATTTGTTTGTTTGTTATGAATGAAAAATAATAGTCTATTTGATTGTTGTGGGAAAAATAATAAAAACAAAAAATATAGAAAATGGAAAAGGGTCCTCTCAAAATAGTTTATTCGCCCGAACTACGCGGGTTTGATTCTCACCGGATGTGAGATACGTAGGCAACCCTCATCGGGTCCAACCCCACCTTTTGCTAAAAAGCCAAAAAAAAAAAACAAATAATAATAATAATAATAAAATACATGTCAAATTTTAAAGAAGTCGGGTGACGCTGTTTTATCAAGACATAGCCGAATGTTCCCGAAAGGGACGCCGAAAGGCTGACTTTGCATAAACAGCCACCTTTGGGTCATTTTAAGATTTGGTCCAGTTGACCCACACAGCCTTAAAAATCTTCGTCCCCGAGACGTTGACAGGCCGTGTTTGCAATATTGAGTTTCCTATTTTTGAAAAAAACAATAAAAGAGTCATAACTAAGTCAGGTGATTCTGCTTTGTCATAAATAGCCGAATGTTCCCGAAAGGGACGCCGGAAGGCTGACTTTGCATAAACAGCCACCTTTGGGTCATGATTAGGATTGTTGGTCCAGTTGACCCACACAGCCTTAAAAAGCTTCGTCCCCGAGACGTCGAAAGGTCGTGTTTGCAATACAAGGTTTTTATCATAATTTGGAAAAAAAAACAAAGAGTCAACAGTCGGGTGAATGCCGTTTGGATGTTTAGTCAAAAAATATGGAAAAAATAAAATAAGCCGAGCCAGTTTCGGCCGCGTCTTAAACCGTTCTTGCCGAAATAGCCTTAGAGTATCTTTCAGTTGTCGAAAGGTTATTTTCGTAAAAGAATGGACCAGTTTGTAAAGTGTCATAAAATAATCCTCCTCGGCCTCAAAATTCATGTGAGAGTTGGAAAGGGCCACGTTTGCTAAAACAACCATTTGGTTAAAATTAGCAAATGGAAGAAGGAAGTTGGCCATTTGTTTTTGAAGTTTGTAAACCTTTTGATTAAAATAGGCGTGTTGTTTATATGAAAAGTGAAAAGAAAAAATGTTCATTATTGTTTATCTTTTATTGTCCGAACTACGCAAGGTCTGATTCATGCGGGGACATGATACGTAGGCAATCTCCATAAGATTCGACCACCACTAAAATGAAAAAAAAAAGAAAATAAAAAAAAAGAAAATAAAATAAATATATAATAATAAATAAATAAAAGAGAGTGTGGAAGATTTTCAGGGGGCACAATTGCCTAACTGCTTGGGTACATTTTTGATATATGATTGTCTGTCCAATGCCCTAACACTAACGTGATGACTTCCCTTTGATGTGTCCATATATAGAGAGTGGTTGGTTGTGGTAACTCCTCCCTGCAAAGCAAAATCAAAGGACAATGGCTCAGAACCGCAGAACCGAGTGGGTCGGTACTGATGACCGACAACAATTGATCGAACGGAACAGCGGGTTGGTAGAAGAAGTGAGAATGCTGAGACAGCATGTGGCAGACATGTATCAGGCATGGATAACGGGAAAAGCACCACCCCCTCCACCGCCAAGTCTCTTGAGCTCGGTCATTTCCCAAGCACCCAACACCATAATGGAAGATCCCCCATACTCTCCATCCCAACCCACTTATGGCAGCCTTCCCAGCTACCCGAGTAGCTCCATCACTCCTCAATGCTTCTCCGCTCCCCAACACCACTTCTTTCCCCGCCATACTTCACTTTCCAGGCACCCGGCTCCACAAAATGCCTACCCACCTACACAAGCCTACCAAAAGCCACCTGGGTCAGGTTTCCGGCCCTGTCAACATGCAAGAATGAAGAGGTTGCTGAAACGAGGAAATGCTCTCGCCCCCATCGGGGTATCTTATGCCAGTCTGTTTGAAAGGCTAAGGCATGCTGGTTCGATTGAGCCACTCCCCGCATGTACTATAAATCCGCTTGCAAGGAGCTTTGATCCGGCAGCACGATGCGCCTACCACTCCAATGTCATAGGGCACAACATTGAGAGCTGTCATAGCTGGAGAAGGGAAGTAGAGAAAATGATCCGAGAAGGGCGGGTTGCGATTAATAACAGTGACATGGAGCACTCGAACCTCCTCGAGAATTTGCCGACGGAGGTTGATGAGGTTGAAGCTGGTAATGGTCTCGGCAGTATTGGTGCAAGGCTCAGTGGCTAAAATGCCAATTTTGATAAAGTGGGAGGACGTTTTGTTCCTGGGTCAGCAAGAGAGAAGCTTGTGGTGGCTCATTTTGTTGTCATTTCTGTTGTTCGGATTATTAGGGTTATGAGTCGGATGTTGTCTTGTCCAGTTTGTTTTTAGGATTTTTGTTCTGGATTGTTTTGCTTGTTTTGTTATTTAAACCATTTCACCGGTAGTCTAATACAAAGTCCGGTCTTTTATTATTTCCAGTCATCTTTTTGTTTAGTCCTTTTACCATTTTTGTTCGATGCCGATTCTAGGGACATGACATGCGCGCACACTTTGGGCCTAGTCTTCAAAGTTAATCATAAAACCCTGGAAAGGCGATCAGACCATTTAAAGAAATAAGGACTGTTTGAGATTATTCAGAGCCCGAGTCATGTGGAACTGGGGCAAGTTAAACACAAAGAAAACCGTTAAAGAAAGATTCGCCCAAATTGGCATGAGGGTCGTTCATAATAATGAGAATGAGAGTGTCGCCCAACGGTGCTTTAGAAGTGACAAATGAACAAACAGATGTTGAATAGAATTGTCAAGTCCAGCACCATCAGAAGAGACTACAAATTTAAATCGTGTTGTTTGCATTTGGCATATTTTGAAGACTGGAATGACGAAGGCATTTTGTTCTGCTACCCAAACACTTTATCCTTCGTTACCCCTTTTGAGCCTTATTTATTTTTCTTTCATACCCCTCGTTCGGAATCAGTAACAACGAAAAAAAAAGAGAAAGAAAGAAAACAACAACGAAAAAAAAAGAAAAAAAAAGGAAAGAAAAGAAAAGAAATTGATAACAAAGAAAAAAAGAAAATCAAATGAAAAAGAGGAATTGGGAACTACGTTTGACCTGATTCCTCAAAGAGGATACGTAGGCGCTTCACGGCTCGGTCATAGTTTTGAAAAATGAAAAAAAAACAATTAAAATATCCCCAAGCAAGAAACTGGGGCAGATGTTGCGTTTGATGTAAATAAATCTAATTCCGAAGGTTGTAATTAATAACCCAAAATTAATGCATTTTTGAGCCTTTTATACCCTTTCTTTCTAGCCCTATCCAAAACCCACATTACGGTCCAAAGAAAGACCTTCTGACCAGTCTTCAAAAGATGCCAAGTCAGACAAATGAAGAGTCTTACCGGCGAACATAACATTCTGTTCCACAGCAGAAAGGACTCTAATCTCCAGCAGAAAGAGTCATACCGGCGACACTCCAAATCCCCAGCTGGAAAGTGATACAAATGAGAGAGTCTTATCGGTGAAAACCTTCACAGGCACCATAAGGCGATGAAAGCTGAGAGAAAAGCCAAAAATGAGAGAGACTTGATAGTGAAAACCCTTCGGGCACTGCAAGTCGAATAAGATTAAGAATCAGATGGGGAATCACCAATTGAGGATCTTGAAAGATGATTGACGGTAAAGGATAGGCCCCATATGCATGTCATGGCCATTAGAGTCGGTATCTGCGTTTGATAGGTTTTTATTTATAGTTTCTTTTGTAAAAGAGTCATCGTTTCCTTTGTCTTTTATTTTGTTTCTGTTATCTTTCTCCTTTCATAAAAAATTTCCCCAATAGAGTCTGTCCGGTCAGAACAAGTATGAAATGACTTCAAAATATGCCATCAGCTTTCCAAGATGAGATCTGACTAGTATATCCGAATGGTATAGTCAGCAAGGAACAAGCGCGAGGTCAGTGTCAAAAAAGATATCCCCAGCAAAGGGAATTGACAAAAGGATTGACGAGCATCAAGAGGGATATCCTTGCCAAAACCAAGGTTATAAACCTCAAAGACAAGGCCCGTGAACAAAGCAAGGAGAGCAGTGAGCATGATTTGGCGAAATCCATACTAGACTAAAAGGTCGGGGAAATGCCAGTTTCCGAGCTATGCCACAAAAGAAGATGGATATCCCCAGCAGGAAGGGATTATCCCCAGCACATAATATCATCCCCAACAAGTTGTGGAACACAGAGCAAGGAGGGAGAAAGGGAAAACCATCCCAGCAGGAGTATCACAACCAACCACCATGTTTTAAACTAACAATTTTGTTTGATTTGAAATAGGTAAAGGAAATGGCGTTGATGCCAGAACTGCATGCCACAAGGGATATTATCAAACTGGGGCAGAAAATTTTCCTTCCATTTAGAAAATTTTCTGGAAGTCAGGTACCCTCAGCTGATAACATTTTACCCCCAACAGGTAAGTAAATAATTCCCCAACAGTATTATCCCTAGCAGTTGCGAGGAGTCCAACACAAGGTTGGAAAGTCGGTATCCTCAGCGGTTCCTTTCGGGGAGAGGCAGAATGACTCTCAAGGGAGGTAGTCTTCGAAGGAAGAAGCTTGAATAATATAAAAGAAAAAAAAAAGAATAAAAAGAATAATAATAAAAATGGGGAAGGTAGAAAAGGAAAATTCATCCCAATCCCCAGCAAGTATTCGAGGTAAGACATTTTCAAGTCTTAAAGATATTTTGGGTTCATCCGCCCTCAAATAGGATATGTCGGGTTCATCCGCCCTCAAATAGGATCTGTCGGGTTCATCCGCCCTCAAATAGGATCTGTCGGGTTCATCCGCCCTCAAATAGGATATGTTGGGTTCATCCGCCCTCAAATAGGATATGTTGGGTTCATCCGCCCTCAAATAGGATATGTTGGGTTCATCCGCCCTCAAATAGGATATGTTGGGTTCATCCGCCCTCAAATAGGATATGTCGGGTTCATCCGCCCTCAAATAGGATATGTTGGGTTCATCCGCCCTCAAATAGGATCTGTTGGGTTCATCCGCCCTCAAATAGGATCTGTCGGGTTCATCCGCCCTCAAATAGGATATGTTGGGTTCATCCGCCCTCAAACAGGATATGTTGGGTTCATCCGCCCTCAAATAGGATATGTTGGTTTCAGTCTTTACATTCTAGACAGGCGCCCACCTGAATAACGAGAGGAATACATTTTCTGTCTTTTCATTTCTGTTCAAGGTCACCCACCAGTATAATGCGGGCATGTCATTTTTCATATCTTTACCAGGCGCCCACCTGTATAACGAGAGGAATACTTTTATGTCTTAGTTTAAACAGGCGCCCACCTGAATAACGAGAGAAATACTTTTGTCTGTACATTCCATATTCTAGGCACCCACCTGTATAACAAGGGAATACATTTTGTGTCTTTACCATTAGGCGCCCACCTGTATAATAAGGGAATACATTCCACGTCTTTACCCATAGGAGATGCATTTCCTCCTAGGTTTGTTTAGTTTTACCCATAGGAGATGCATTTCCTCCTAGGTTTGTTTCAGTTTCACCCATAGGAGATGCATTTCCTCCTAGGTTTGTTTCAGTTTCACCCATAGGAGACGCATTTCCTCCTAGGTTTGTTTCAGTTTCACCCATAGGAGATGCATTTCCTCCTAAGTTCAGTTCTACCAATAGGAGACGCACTTCCTAAGTTTATTGCACCCAATAGGAGACGCACTTCCTAAGAATAGTTCACCAATAGGAGACGCACTTCCTAAAGTTTAGTTTCACCCAGTAGGAGACGCACTTCCTAAAAAACAGTTATCCCCAATAGGAGACGCACTTCCTAAGTTTATTGTACCCACAGGAGACGCACTTCCTCAAAGTTAAGTTTTACCCATAGGAGATGCATTTCCTCATGAATCTTTCTCCTAAGATACCAAAAAGAAAAGACCTAGTCTGATGAACCTTCTCCTAGGATCCAAATCTTAGTCTGACGAATTTTTCTCCTAAGATAGAGACCTAGTCTGACGAACCTTCTCCTAGGATCAAAATCTTAGTCTGATGAATCTTTCTCCTAAGATACCAAAAACAAAAATGACCTAGTCCGATGAACTTTCTCCTAGGATCCAAATCTTAGTCTGACGAATTTTTCTCCTAAGATAGAGACCTAGTCTGACGAACCTTCTCCTAGAATCAAAATCTTAGTCTGATGAATCTTTCTCCTAAGATAACCAAAAAAAATGATGACCTAGTCTGATGAACCTTCTCCTAGGATCAAAATCTTAGTCTGACGAATTTTTCTCCTAAGATAGAGACCTAGTCTGACGAACCTTCTCCTAGGATCAAAATCTTAGTCTGATGAATCTTTCTCCTAAGATAACCAAAAAACAAAAAATGACCTAGTCTGATGAACTTTCTCCTAGGATCAAAATCTTAGTCCGACGAATTTTTCTCCTAAGATAGGGACCTAGTCTGACGAACCTTCTCCTAGGATCCAAATCTTAGTCTGATGAATCTTTCTCCTAAGATACCAAAAAACAAGACCTAGTCTGATGAACCTTCTCCTAGGATCAAAATCTTAGTCCGATGAATTTTTCTCCTAAGATAGAGACCTAGTCTGACGAACCTTCTCCTAGGATCAAAATCTTAGTCTGATGAATCTTTCTCCTAAGATAACCAAAAATCAAAAATGACCTAGTCTGATGAACCTTCTCCTAGGATCAAAATCTTAGTCTGACGAATTTTTCTCCTAAGATAGAGACCTAGTCTGACGAACCTTCTCCTAGGATCAAAATCTTAGTCCGATGAATCTTTCTCCTAAGATACTACTACTAAAAAAAAAACATTTTGAAAAAAATGTCATTTTCCTAAATCCAGGCGCCCACCTGTATAACGAGAGGAATACATTTCAGTCTTTTTCATTACAAGTGTTGAAGTTGGGAGCCCGCCCATAGAACAGAGGCATACATTCCAGTCTTTAAATTTCTTGCCAGGCGCCCACCTGTATAACGAGAGGAATACATTTCAGTCCTTACATTTCAAGCATTGAAGTTAGGCGCCCACCTGCATAACAAGGGAATACATCCTAATCTAGTGTTTAGTTCACTCTCAGCACTGCACCAGTAGTATCAGTGGGCTACGATTTTGCTAACGACTCACAAACCTTCCCAGTGCAAACTGGGTTAGGAAATTTTGTTTGTTTTGTTTGTTTTGATTGTCAGGGGCCTGCCTGTAGAGCAGAAGATTGTTATATGTCAAAGATTGAAGAAGTTAGGGGTCCGCCTGTAGAACAGCGGGATCGTTCAAAGTCAAGCCGTAACCCATTGGAAGGCAGAAGGCTACAACAAAAATCCCCAGCACTCAATCCAAGATAGAAGCAACAAGAAGCTCGCCCCAAGAATGCGAGTCAACAGTCTGAGAGGGTCAACAAAAGCTAGTCACAAAAACAAAAAAAAAAAAGAAAAGATGAAAAAAGAAGAAAAATGAATGAATCCAAAGCACGGAAGTGGAGAACAAATGTGATCTGCTCAAGAACTAGCGCCTACAACTAGCAAGTATCAAGGTTCAAATCCAAAGTCTGTATGAAGCACCATTCAAGACTCAAGACCAAGTTTCAGAAGACTTAAAGATAGGAATCCTTGTAACTAGTAGCTGATAGGCTTAGTTAGTCTTTTTCAGTTTTCATTTTTGTTGTAATGACAGGACCGCGGACCGGAACCTCAACGGAACGGCACCTCGATCGGCTCTTCACCTCGGTACACTCTACCATCTCTCTCATTCCCGAACTACACGTGGCATGATTCCTGTATAACCAAGGATATGTAGGCAGCTCAGATACCAGGGCTCGGTCACATTCCCTTCCTTTCCTTAAGTGTAGTCCGTCCAAGTAATGGTCGGGTCAAAAACACGTCTAGTCGTTCTTTGTCGGAAAACTCTTCGTGTTTCCAGTCAAAGAGGGGCAGCTGTAAGCACGTGATTTTTGACCCTCCCCGGGAATTTTTACGTTCTTAAGCTTAAATATCTAATTTAGGACTAGTATAGCCATTTTAACTATTTTTACTTTATTTCGTTGCAAAAAGAAAAATTTCAAAAAATATATATATAAATTTTAGTTTATGTATCTCTCATAAACTTGAAAAAATACAAAAATTGCACTTTATTTTGGTACTTTATATAATTTCGAAAATTACAAAAAAAATATATAATTAAGGTTTTGTAGTCATTTTAATTTGGGAAAAATACAAAAAATATTACCTCATATTTTATCTTAATATTTAGAAACGAAAATTACAAAAATAGTTTTATTAATATTTTGTAGCTATTTTAAATCCTTAAAAAATATTTAAAAAGATATAGTTTTGTTAAATACTAGTCTTATTTTGGTAGTTATTTTGCTTACATAGGACTAGTTAAGCAACGTGTTCCTATTTCTCGGGTCCGGGCAAAAGAATAATATTCGGGTTCAAACTACCCGGTTTTAGGCCTAATTTTCGGACCTAGCCCACAATAAACCGTGTCCAGGACACGTGGGGAACCCCACCACGCGTGGGGGACATATGCCTTGAACCCCACCACGCGTGGGCTCATTTTTCTGGGCAAACCATGTCAAATACACGGACTAACACATTTGACAGGGGGGACTTTGAAAATTGAAAAAGGACTACTGTTCCTCTTTCTTCTTCAAAGAAGAAAGTAAGAAAACCCTACGAAAACCAGTGAAACCATCCAGCTCCCCTCCCCTCGTCACCACTGTTCGCCACCTTCTTCCTCATCGTTACGACCACCGGTCCAAAACCAACAACCCGTCAGCCACCTTCCTCGTCGGAACTCCATCGTCGACCACGTCCAAACACCCAGCAAAACCCCGCAGCCATCGTCGATCACTATACACGATGACCTTCATCGTTACTGTCCCCAACCCACTGTCCAAGCGCCAAACCCTCCTCCTCTCACCTTCACCATCATCGCAACCCAACTCCCTCCAGCTCCATCCTGTCCGACACCACCAAAACGACCAACGAACCAGTCGAAAACCCTACTCCAAACACCAACACCAAACAGGCCCGTCACCGTCCCCTCGACCTTGCTGTCGCCACCAGCTTCGTCGCACCCCCCGACCAGCAAAACCACCAGAACCAGTCTGCCATTTTCAGTCCAACGTCGTCAACCTCCAAGCAGTCGTAGCTGCGTTTCCGAGCAACGGTGGGTTGCTTCGATCCTGCTTGGCCGAGTTTTCCGTTTTCCGTTGAGGTCGTCTTTGGTTCGTCGAGGTACAGTACGTCGAGGTTGTTGTCCGAGGTTTCGTCGCGGGTCCAACGCATCGGACGATAATATCAAGTAGGTCATCTCTGTCCATGTCCTTCATATTTGTTGTTTAGTAACATGAACATGTGTTCGTTGAGATACAATCCTAGTTCATGCGAATAGTATGCAAATGAGCGAGACATATTCACATGATGTTTGTAAGTTGCTATTCCTTGTTAATTAACTCCGTATGATATTGAAATTTGTTCGGGAATGTATTTATTTTGTTCCGTCATGTTAAGTAGTTATTCGGCATTTTGTTTCTTCACGCTCAGATTGTTGTTATCTCAATGTTTGTCTTAATAGTTGTTTGAACATGTAGTAGCAATGTTAAAATCATAGTAGTAATTTAATCCCGCGGAAAAATAATCGTTTCATCAAATAAGTTTAATCTACGATCCATGACCTCGCGAAATAGCAAAGAAATGTAGTCATTTTAGCCTTGTCTTTTTTTTTTTTTAAAATAATATAAAAAAAATATAAAAATAAATAATAAATAATAATAAAAAAATATAAAAGAGACGAGCTTCGCTAAATAAAAATGTACAAATTGCGGAGCCCTCGCAAAATATATGTATTAAATACTTAGATTCCGGGATGGGCCGTTTAGTAAATTTCACGGCCCTACCCCAAAATAATAATGCGCTAGTTGCTTTAGGCGCGCCTTTAATAATGTTATCTCCCTAAACTCGGGTGCACATTTATGTGACCCAAATCCAAATCTCAACGGAGTCGAAATATGTCTCTAGTCACGGGCGCATTGATTGTGGCGTGGCCCGGGATGCATTTCCATGACGTTGCAAATTCTTTAAAAAATAAGAATGAGATGAGCCTCGCCGAATAAAAAATACAAATTGCGGGGCCCTCAGTAAATACTTGTTTAAAATTACTTAGAATTCAGGAGGGTCGTTTAGCGAATTTCACGGCCTCCGCAAAATAATAACGCGATAGTTGCTTTAGGCGCGTGTTTAATATTTTACTTTCTTAAGCCTGGGTGTGCATTTCATGCGACCCGTATCCAAATCCCAAAACATCAAATAAAACGTGTTCCGGATTGTGGGTGCATTTCATGTGACGCAGTCCAAAGACGTGTTTTAAGCGATGTTCACATTTCTTTTAAAAACAATAATAATAAAGCGGTTAAAAGATAAAATTTGCACATAAGTTCATATTTGTATAAAATCAGATAATCAAGCCGAATATAACAGTTGAGCGACCGTGCTAGAACCACGGAACTCGGGAATGCCTAACACCTTCTCCCGGGTTAACAGAATTCCTTATCCGGATTTCTGGTACGCAGACTGTAATATGGAGTCATTCTTTTCCTCGATTCGGGATTAAAATTGGTGACTTGGGACACCCTAAATCTCCCAAGTGGCGACTCTGAAATAAATAAACCAATCCCGTTTCGATTGTCCTTTAATTGGAAAAACTCCCTTGCGCCCTCGCGGGTGCGCGTAAAAAGGAGGTTTGACACTATTCAAGTTATTGAAGGTTGAGTTACACATGAGTTCAGCTTACCATCCCCAGACAGATGGTCAATCAGAGAGATTAAACATGTGCTTAGAAACATATCTCAGATGCATGACAAGTCATAAACCAAAGGCATGGAATTAGTGGCTTTCCCTAGCTGAATTCTGGTATAACACCTCATTCCATTCTGCATTACAAATGACCCCATTCTAGGTTATCTATGGTTATGAACCTCCTTAGTTGACATTTGAATTAGTAGCTCAAGGTAAAGTGGATTCTGTAGATCAGTGGTTAAAAGAAAGGCAAGTGATGGCTAAGGTACTGCAGGAAATCCTCAGAAAAGCTCAGAATAGGATGAAACAACAAGCAGATAAGCATAGGACTGATCGAGAATTTTCAGTAGGGGATTGGGTCTATCTTAAGCTACAGCCTTATAGGCAGTCCTCTATTGCTATCCGGAAAAGCCTTAAGCTTTCCACTAAGTTCTATGGTCCTTATCAAGTCTTCAAAAGGATTGGTAATGCTAATTATGAGTTACAACTTCCTCCATCAGCAAAAATTCATCCAATTTTTCATGTTTTACAGCTCAAGAAGAAGATAGGCACTAATATAGTTGCATGTGTTGATCCTCTTGTATGCTCACCTGATGGAGCTCCTATGACTGAACCAGTTGTTGTGTTAGGAAGAAGAATGATCAAGCGAGGGAATAAAGTAGTGACACAAGTTCTGATACAATGGTCCAACTTACTCTCGGAAAAGGCTACTTGGGAAGATTATGGCTTCATCAAATCCCAGTTTCCAAATTTCGAACCTTGAGGACAAGGTTCTATAAGGGGCAGGGTTTGTTACATTGATGGTAGTTAATACAGTTGGTAATAGTTGTCACATTAGTCCCATAGTTTTTATTATAGCAATTTAGTCCTATGTAATTTAAATTCCAGTCCTTTTTAGTCCTATTATTGAGTAGTACAGGATTGTTGTCATACACTGCCAGTTGGCAGTATTTACGGATCCCTAGGCAACAGAAATGGCAGATTAGTCGTTATTTATATTCCATGTATTCCAATGATTAGCTATGAATGAAATCTATCTAAATTTCCTCTCCTAATTCTCTCTTCCTTCTTCCTTCTTCCTTCTTCCTTCTTCCTTCTTCCTTCTTCTTCTCTCTTCTCCCTTCTTCTTTTCATTAGCTAAAGTTCTTCTATTTTTCTGTTACTTTGTTGAGTGTGAGAGTAACATGCACCCACACTCTTTGCCACATCAGCGTCCAGGGGGGTAATGGCTCTCAAAAGGCCAAGTTGAGGGGGGTAATTAAGACCATGAACAATTTAAGGTTGTAACTAATAATCCGTGCTAAGTTTAGGGGGGTTTTAAGGTATTTTGCCTATATATTCTGACCATAATTTATTACTTAACCATGATTAATTAATGCAATTTGGTATAAACACCATGTATGGATACGTTTTTACCATTGAATATCTTCCGGTACATATAGTATATAATGGCTTCTCTCTTTCTGAATTTTCTTTTTATTCCTTGTTAGAAAGAGGTGATTTGGGGAGGTAATGGAAAATCAACTCGTACCAAAGCAAGGAAGATGTCAATTCGCCAGTTTCTTGATCTGAAATTGAATTGATTCAAGGTGAGATATCTAGAGTTACAAACATGGTATAACATTCTAGTAGAAATTACTCGGTGTATCCTTGCCTATTGAATCTCAAGTTGAACTTGTTCACGTATTCGCCTCAGTTGCTTGTTCATTGCTAAAGGAAGAATTAAGCATGGCTTCCTTTAGCAGTAGCACAAGTAATATAACATTTCGGATTTCTAGAAATAACAGAAATACGAGTCTATGAAATAATATGTCAAATAGTAGACTCAAACATGTTCAATTGATAACGACAAGTCGAAGACAATAAAATATGAAAATGTATTTTTTTTTTTTATATTTCTATGCTAAGATTAAACACAATGATTCGTAAATAAAAGTGGTATTATACAACTAAAAAAACGCCTGGGGCAAGCCTTCAAGGAGCCCCAACATGTAAGCAGACCTCGAACAAATCATAAAAGGGAAGGGGCATTTGTACAAATGACCTTTTTTGGAATATTCTTTAATTCAGCCCCGTTAACTCAGTGAACTAGATAATTTTTAAAGCCAAAATTTACCAAACTGAACTACTGGGGGACATAATTAAAGAGCAGCCTCAGGAAAACCATACCGTGCAAATAATCTAAAAGGAAGCACCCACAGGTTCTCGCATTCTGTGCATAATCGGAGGAAATGTTGCACTTCGGAAAAAAATTTGCTCATTGTAAAACACTAATGCCTCACCAAAAGGACAATAAAAACTGTCTAAGAACTTTAAGAACTACGTATCAACTAAGATTGTGTGCATATGCGGCTAAGACCAGGCTCTGCAATGGCATGACCTTCTTTTCTCCAACTCTCTCTCACTCCATACACTTCATTCCACATCCCAGCTGCTGCATAAACATTAGATAGCGCAACAGAAGCGGTAGAAATCTGTTTCTCCCTTTCCATCATCTTTACAGCTACCTTCTTTCCAATTTCGATGTTTCCATGCAACTGACAGGCCCCTAGAAGTGCAGCCCAAATGGCACCAGTAGATCTCCCATCACTTAGATCGTTCTCTTCCATTCCCTCCACCAAATTCCATGCTTCCTCAAGCCTTCCATTACGTCCCAATAAATCAATTAGACATGTATAATGTTCTTCCTCGGGCATCAAACCGTACCGCTTCCTCATTTGTGTAAAGTATTGCATTCCCTCATCAACCAACCCACAATGACTACAAGCAGATAATACTGCAATAAATGTCACTTCATTGGGCATAATTCCCATGTTTACCATACGCTGAAAGAGTTCAAGGGCTTGGGAGGCAAATCCATGAATAGCAAATCCCATGATTGCAGAAGTCCATGAAACAACATTTTTCTCTTCCATTGCATCAAAAAGTCGCAGTGTGTAACACAAATTACCTGATTTTGAATACATATCAACTAAAGCCGTACCAACAGCCACGTTGTCATATGCATCTGGTAACGCTCTAATAATTTTCGCATGTATTTGCTTTCCTTTGTTCAAATCAGTTAGACGAGCACATGCCTCAAGAGCCACCACAAAGGTCAAGCAGTTCCCTTCTAGCGTAGATCCTTCTTTTCCAGAATACATCTTAGCCAACAAATTTAAGCCTTCTTGGGGCAAATCCTTTTGCACATACCCTGTCATCATGGTAGTCCAAGAAACAATAGTTTTCTCGGGCATATTCTCAAACAGTGCCTTAGCAGCTTCAATGAGTTCATTATGAATAAAACCAGACAACAATGAATTCCACAGTGGAACGTGTTGTTCAGGTAGCCAACTTTCAAAAACTTTTCGAGCTTTACCAATATCACTGCACTTGCTGTACATGTCCATGAGTGCACTACTAATAATCACTCTGCTCTCTTTTAATGAATCAGCAGTGCTACATGAATCCACCAAAGTGATAAAGAGGCCATGGATTTGCTTCCCAACATTGAGCAAATGCATCTTAGCACAAGTAGTTAGCAGAGGCACGAATATAGTCTGATCTGCAACAAAAATTTCAACAGCATTCTCCATTGACAAAATGTACTTAACGACATCAGCATACATGTGATTAAATACATAACCCCTTATCTTCACAAGCTTCGAAACAAGATTCCTCTCCGATCCAACAAAAACTTTCTCAGCCGATGCAAGTCTACCGCAATAAAAGTACATGTTAGCAAGCGAATTTCTACAACTCGACTCAAACCCACTAACAAATGCATAACCATGAACTTGCACACCCAAAAGTAGATCTTGTACGTACGCACAGCCAGATAAAACGGTCGCAACGCTGTACTCATCAGGCACGTAAAGTTCTCTGCACTTCATTCGATAAAACAACTCTAATCCTTGACATTCCTGTCCATTCTGAACATACCCAGATATCATAGCGTTCCAGGTCACCAAATTTCTATTGGACATTTCATCAAACAACTTCCGGGCACATTCAGCGACCCAACATTTCGCATACAAATCTACGAAGGCAGTCTCAACGATGACATTTCCAGGAATGTATCCAGACTTTACGATGTGGGCATGCAAGGTTTGTCCCAAAGACGGGTGCTGTGGAGTAGAAGCAATGGCGCGAGCAACAGCCGTGAAGACGAAGTGATTGGGCCGAGCATCTGGGTTGGATTGAGATTGGTGGAGCATGCAGGAGAAGAGATGAAGGGCCTTGTGGGGTTGATTGGAGCGAGCATAGGCTGAGATGATAGAGGTCCATAAGGGTGTATCTTTTTGAGGCACTTGGTCGAACAGCTGGTGGGCAATGCTAATGGAGTTGGGGATTCCAGATATAACATAGTCAGCGACGAGCTTCGTAGCATAAACAGGACTAGTGTCAAGGCCAAGCTTGATAAACCAAGCATGTCTACTCATTCATGCGGCGTTGTACATGGAGGCATTTGGGAATGTATGATCGGAGACTCGAAGTACAGAGAATTTGAATATAATTTTTAAATTTGATGTGATTTATATCAAAATTATTCCTTAGGTTTGAGGATAAGTTTATTTTTGTCCTTTAAATAAACACTTGAGCACATATCGTCCTCTACATTTGCTAAAATTGAACAGATATAGTCCATTTAACATAATCACAAGCGGGGACTAACGGTTCTTTCATATGTGTGATTGGGTAGAATGAGTCTCCAACATGAACCCTGCCTCTAATGGTAGCGTTCCTCTGCTCAGTCAAGGGAATTTCTTCAATAACCAAGGAACCAAAAGTGCTATTAACCCTAACCTCATACATAATGACAATTTTGGTTTTAAAATCTCTTGATTTTTTCTCTATTAGACTAATTTTTTTTCACGGGGTTAAAAACAATTAAACTTTCCAACTATGCTATCATTGATTCTTAATAGTTAATAGTAGGGTGTTTGGGTTAGCTTAAAAGTATTTTTTGGCTTTAAAAAAAAAAGCCAAAACTGTTCAAAGCTCAATTTATGACTTTAGCTTAAAAGATCTTTAGGTTTAACCAAATATTTTTCCTTTTTTTCTATTAAACTTCAAAAAAATATTTAAAATAATTACTTATTACTAAGAGAGGTTACATCAACTATTTAGAAGTTCTAAAAACAATTATTCAAATGTTTTGTTACTTTGTAATATATATCAAGCAAAAAATATAATTTCTCTCTATATTCTCTATTAGTTAATAGAAGGTGACATATAAACGTAAAAACGAAGGTGCGAGATTCTTTAGATGTGTGTATAATATAGTGGTTGTTGTCACACTCCTTTTTTCTCCAACCCCTCGCGTGATAGATTAAGTTAAAAAAGCTTTTTCAATTAAAGTGATATTTTGAAAAGGAATTATTTTATTAAATCGAAGTCGTCACTTAAAATTAAATTTTGGTGTTCCAAATCACCTTATTGAATCTCTAATCAAAAGGAAAATGAGCTCCTTTACCTTGAAAAATTATATAATTACCTCATGGGGAGTTAGTCGCACTCACGATTTGATAATATAAACATTTTTCCCTTTAGGAGAAATGTGGTAGGGATACTATTTTACTTTTGCTTTGTATCTTTCTTTTTGATTTCATGTTGTTCCTGTTTTTTATATTATTTCATATTATTTCTGTGGTGTTACTGATATTGTCTCCTTTTGTCTTTTTGTCTTCTTGAGCCGAGGGTCTTTCGGAAACAGTCTCTCTACTCCTTCGGGGTAGGGGTAAGGTCTGCATACACACTACCCTCCCTAAACCCCACTAATGAGATTTCACTGGGTCGTTGTTGTTGTTGTTGTTGTTTTCCCTTTAGGCTTGAAAAAAGAAAATTCAAAAAGTTAAAGAGGAGTGGAACCCAAAGATGTCTGACATATCATAAACCATAACCTTGATAGAAAAGAAAGAAATATAATTATCTATTCTATGCAATTTTTCTGAGAGGGAGAGTGTATTTTTGTTATATTAGACTTCAGGATGTGTGAAGGGAGCATATCGAAGTTGGAAAATAGAAAAAAAGTATTATTTTATACAGTTTATAGCTATAAAATAATTGTATTCCTTGCCCTGTATTTTTTTCCTAGTATACATAAATCATCAAATTATATAATATATTGACTTACGAATACTAATATTATTAAATGGAGATTGCAAATATTATAATGTTTACTCCTGATTTTGATATGCAAAAACAGAAGATCAGGTAAGAAATTCTTTTGACCGGAAGATAGTATTAGGCACCTCCCGTGTTCCATGATTGGTCGTTCTGACGCGACTTAGTCAGTTTTGCGGTTTTGTTTCGCCTCCAATGAATAGACCAACAATCGGTGTATTGTTTGGTGGAGGTGAAATGGTTTGTCTATTTTGAGGCGAAGTCGGAGTAATGGTTCAATGGTGGAGCAATCTCCGGCCTTTGTGAATTTTCAATTTGGGAATTCAATCTGGATAAAAATTGAATCTTTATAAATCTTTTATCAAATATTCTTTTTAATTTGAACCGTCCAATCAAAAGAAAAGAATGGCCCTAGTTCAATTGATATTATATATCTTAAAACGTATGGGCCAAACCCATGGACATGGCCATGGCACGAGTCAGGACGTGTCAGGACGTGTCAGGACATGGCAGGACATGGCCATGGCACGAGTCAGGACGTGTCAGGACATGGCAGGACGAGTTGTGGGTAGATTCGGACCAAACCAAGCCTAGTTTGGTCACGAGGGAGGTTAGGGGAGTGTCTGGTACGAAGATGGTGAGGTTTGGTATAGGTCCAGGAAGGCGTGGGTTATAGCACACGAAAATTTGGGACTCGCGCGGATTTGCAGTTTTATGGCTGTAAAATGCCAAAAAATTGAATGTGGTCATTTCGAGTGGGTGGAAATTGTTTCTTATGCCGTATAAGTAAGGATGAGGAGAAGGTAAAGGAATCTTACTTGAAGAAGGATGAGGCACAACCAAATCCACTAAGGATGAGGAGGTTGTTAGTTTTCGATGAAATTCCGAGCTCTATATCTTAAAGGTGTTTGGATTGGCTTTTAAGCTAGTCAAATCAGCTTTTAAGCTCTTTTTAGTTTTTTTTAGTGTTTGGCAAAGTCAATAAGTACTTAAAATAAATTAAAAACTGCTTAAAACAAGCCAAAAACAATAAGCTGAGCAATCCCAACTTACTGCTTTTTGGCTTAAAAGCTATTTTTGCTGAAAAACTACTTTTTTTAAGCCAATCCAAACGGACTCTTAGTTTGTTGGTGGTTGATAACTGATTTTGAAGAATGGTTTCCTATTTTGGTACTATATATTTAGAGTTTAGCTCTGTGTTCAAATTGGTATAGTATATTTTGTGAACAACAAGAATATGATATATGATTTATAAATTATAGTAGTTTTTGGTGTTTGATGAATGGTTTTCTAATTTGGTGTTTTATATTTAGAGTGTAGTTACATGTTAAAATTGGTATGGTATATTTAGTGAACAAGAAGAATATAGTATTCTACTATTAATAAACAAAAGAACTATGAAATAATGTGTCAAAAAGTTGTGAATCAGCATATTCAATTGATATTATACATTTTAAAACGTTTGTGCCGAACCTTCAAGAAGTTAATCAACATGGAA
This sequence comes from Nicotiana sylvestris, assembly GCF_000393655.2. Lineage (NCBI taxonomy): Eukaryota > Viridiplantae > Streptophyta > Magnoliopsida > Solanales > Solanaceae > Nicotiana > Nicotiana sylvestris. The sequence continues at coordinate 59,240,465 of NC_091065.1, forward strand.
GTATAACTCAGACAAGTCATGAAACGGAAGCAGGCAAATGTTCTCCTATTCTTGTATAGAGAAATATGTTTATATCAAATAATCGCACGAGGAAGTGACAAGAAGTGACACGTGAAGTCGAAAACAGGAGATAGTTGAATCCGAAGGCAACGATCCCGTCTGTTACCGGAAAGAATGATACTCATAAAGATGAAATAAATGTCTGCATTTCGATAGCATTTAATGAAGAATACTCTACAACATTAAGTACACGGCACGTTACAAAGAATATGGCATTCACTGCCTGCCGTTAAAACGGCGGTATTCTCAATATTCATAATTAGAAGATTTTTAAGCCTTACCCAGTAGGAAAATCAAAATGAATTATATAAAAAGGTGAAATTTTCAAATGGGCAACCCAGCCCTCTCCGCACTCGCCAAAATATAGCAATCTAACCGACGAACAGTTCAGAATTATGCAGTTGAAACCTGAACACTTGGAGAAGGTTTTCTCCAAAGTAGACCTATTAATTTTACAGCTTCATGCAGATATTATGGAGTCGATTAAACAAAAGAAAACGATACATCGTCTAGGAATATAACACGATACTATTACATTGATAGAAAAGCCACTAGAAAATAGAACAAATAACTCACATATTCATACAAAATAATGAGCACAAATCAAAGTTATCCGATACTTGTACTGGTGAAATAATCAAGGTGTGCACAAGTTGACCTTCAAGATGATGAGGCATAGATATCATTAAGAGTCATCCATACACTAGTTGTTACTCAAGAGTAACATTCACATTTAAAGAGGTGTCCGTCAAAATTATATCTTTGGAATTATCTGCTTTTGGGTGGTTTGGACAATCAAACTTGAGTCTCACCTGTATAGGTCTCGTTATGATGACTTCTTCTAGATCTCTTTTTGATGTCAGCAAGAATTGGACTATAACATCTCTGCTTACCCTTGTCCTCCCCTGATTCAACAGATCTGCTATCCTGGCTGCTTTCCTCTGTCTACTTTCACTACACACATCTGTATCCTTTTTCAGTCTCAAATATGCTGCAGCACAAATGATAACCTGGTGGGGGGAACCAGAGAAATGAAAACAATCACATAATGAGTAAAGCATCATTTTTCTATGCGAAATTCAGTATGAAATGCAGGTAATACCAATTAACTGAAATGTTTATCATTTTAAACAACTTAAGCGAGAAATTTCACATAAATCCTGGAGAATCTTAGTAATTCAGAATCAAAAGCAAAATTGTGTGGGAAGAATAACATACCTCGCTTGTTCCAGGACTTGTATTAATGGAGCAACTGATCTCGATTTTCCCTTCTGGAATTTCTTCACCATGACTCACACTTACCTCTTCTATGGTTGATTCTATTTCCGGTGTTGAAAAGGCAAGGTGGTCAATTTCATCATACCATTGCTGAGCAACACCAACCTGCATATCCCCATCAATTTAACTCTTTAAGCAACTTGAAATAAGGCACTATTTGAAGTGCTTGCTACCTAATACTGCATTCATCCCAAATTACATCTCTTGCTTCGACTTTGTACTGCTATTAGAGGAGTTGAAAAAGTGAATTATTTAGTATTTTGAGATATAATGTTGGACTATATTCTACCTTTAAAGTGGTCCCACAACTATTTGTGCTACATGGTATATACCAACATTCTTTTTGAAAACTTATTTTGGAACTATACAAAAATGAAAAATGGAAAAATCAGTTTGGAACGAGGGAAGTCGAATTTATGGGTGATACAAATACATGGAGACTAAAATGTCCAAGCATTAGAAACCTTTTCTGAAGACGTAATTGTGCTGTCTGCCTCGGAGATTTCAGTTGCTGCCCCTCTAACTTGCCTCCATACACAATTTTCACGCAGTGGTTCGATTAGATCAAAATATACTGGAATATCCAAATTCAGTCGTATGTCAACTCTACCTGTGACAGAAATGAAGAAGCGATGTTATCATACAGTACTCCTCGATCTAGAAGTACTTGGCCTATTTTCTCTTTTTCTATTGATCCATAAAACTACTTGTCCAACAGGTACTCTCCTTTGTAATGCATTTTTCTATTTGGGACATCTCATAAATACTAATAACATTATTAAATACAATTCTCATAACAATTCAATGTCATCAATCGTTCAATTGTAAACTTTAATAGTATACACACTAGTCAGATTAACATTTTAAACCCCTGCTTCGTCCATCTGCCCATCACATAAAATTGGTCGTCAAAGGTAACTTTATATTTTTTCAAATTTGATCTAACATGCTTTTTTTTTTATAATGGTAACATGTAAATTAAGAAAATAAAAACAGCAGTAAGGCAGTGTCAAGACATATTTACAAGGAAAACAAAAACCAGCTATGTCCGCCTAATATCACATTGCACCTATCAGGTCTACTAGAGATTCTGCCTCCTCTATATAGCTTTCTTTACACCAGAAATGAAACAAAATAAAACATTTCATCTTGATGTTCTGTAAAGAGTTGCTTCTGTCTTCAAAAATTCTTAAATTTCTCTACTTCCAGATTGTCCACCATATGCAAGCAGGAACCAATCACCACCATATCTTCTGTCTCACTATACCCCTATTATAATTCCAACACTTCAGCAAATTACAAGTGTTTGCTGGCATGCTCCATTTAAGGCCCATTAAGAAAGAGCTGACACAGTAGGTCAGTAAAAGGACAACGAAGAAACAAATGGCTATTAGTTTCTACAGCTGCACCACATAATAAACACCTAGAGCATATAGCTGAAAACCTCTTCTTCTCAAGTTCTCTTGGGTTAGACAAGTCTTTCTTGCCACTAACCATGGAAAGCATACTACCTTGAAAGGTACCTTGAGTTTCCAAATATACCTCCAGTGCCGTTGTTCTAACTGTTGGTTTGGAATAGAAATTAAGGTATATGCAGATTTAACTGTAAAATTCCCAACCCTGCGAAGGCTCCAACGAAGTTTATCTTCAGATTCTCTGAGACCTTGAAATTCTTCCAATATCTTAAAGAAATCCACAACCCTCTCTAGTTCCCAGTCATTCAGAGCCCTCCTAAAAGTATCATTCCATCCTTGCTGTCCCCAAGCTGTATCTAATGTGGCTGTAGGTGATGTTGCAATGTTGAAAAAATCAGGAAATAATTCTTTGAGAGGGCAATGCACTAACCAGTTATCACTCCAGAAAAGTGTTTTCCTTCCATTACCTACCCTTGTGGTGGTATTAGAAGCCAAAGTATTCCAGTGAAGTCTAATTGACTTCCATAATCCAACCCCATAGGGACTGTTAACAGTGTTAGAACACCATTGTCCATTTTGCCAATACCAAGATGACTTTTCTCCTCAAAGCATTAACCTCCAGATTGTACCTCCAAAGCCACTTCAGAAGTAAATTTGATCTAACATACTCCATTTACATTTCAAGTACGGATTATTTTTTATACTTCCCTAACTAATTATGTAGTAATTTCTAGTCTCATCCTCAGGAGTAAATAAAAAAACTCCTCTTTGGAACAAATCAAAATTTATAAAAAATTACAACCAAATTCTTGCAAGAAAATATGATCCAGAAAAAGAAGATACAAAATTGAAGGTACATAAATATAGGTAATAATAAACAGCTGAAAGAGAAGTATTTTTCCCAGACAAGAGCTTTTTCACTAATTATCTAGACTAAATGTAACCAATAGGTTTTTACTACCTGGCAACAAGTTGAAAGATTCTAGGTGATCAATGGGATTTGCTGCCAATGCTTCATCACTGTAACAGAAGCAGAAATCGACACAGTAAATTAACATAATCACCCAGAAAAAGCAGAAAAGAACAACGGCTAGAACTTCTTTAATTTGTTACACTTACGCAGCACATACTCGTTCAAGAGGAGATGAGGACCAGTAAGGAAACCCAAGGATCCCCAAATTCGAGATCTGGAAGCTTGATATAGAACCCGAGTTTCTATTGAGTTTTAATACACTCTGACCAACTTCAGATAAGTACAAATCAATAGTTGAATCAAACAAAGCAGAAGTTACAATGGATGCAATCACTTAAGACATGATTACCTGTATCACAGATGAGCATCTGATCCTGAAGAGTTGCAACAGAAGACATAAGCTCAAGATATGGAATTCTCTTTGATGAGTAATTTGCATCTCCTTGCTGCTGCAACCAATCACTAGGCATTTGATTCAAAAGCGTAGACTTCTCTAGGATCAATGGCTCACAGATCTCCAAAATATTTGAAAATCCTTTTAGAGTATGGATGAGTCAACAACTGACGCTAACTGTTAGTAGAGAAAACTAAAACCATTTTTGGAAATAATTTCTATACCTTTAACAACCTCTCCGATAACGCATGAGGCTAAATCCATGATCCACAATGTCTCGCAGCTGCATGCAAAAAGATTTCAAGTGAGGGCAACCCCAAAGCTCAAACCATAAAATTTTACAAATACAAGTGCAGAAATTATCAAGATGCTATTAATTTCAAAATCCAGAAACAAAATCTGCAAAATATAAATTGGAAAGAGCAATGTTTGGGCTTCTAATATTCCATTTTCCTTGAAAGGATCAAAGAGACGAGACGACAAACTTGTTCATCATATGCAATTTCTAAGTTCATGAAATGTTGGCCCGTTCGGGCCATTTATTCTTTTAGAACAAAAAATGAGAACCAATATTGGGCATATGTTCCGATCATTTCCAACTTCTTAAACTGGCTATGTGATACAAACATACCTAGTTATGCCACCAGGAAAAAAAGATTATAAAGCTTAAGACCTAAAAAGAGATAGATTACATAGTTTAAGAGCTATGAACAGATAAACAGTTACAAGAGTTTGGTTTGAAAATTTAGAATATATAATGAAATATTTCCAAGAACAAAATAAACAGAAATTGAACAAAGAGAGAAATCAATGAATTTTGCTTTGAATACCTAAAAACATATCCTCCACACCCCCAAGCTAAAAGATAAATAAGAAAAAGAATTGATCTGTGGCATTCTGCTTAAAGAGAGAAGATGAAGAAAAAAGGACCAAATAAGCCAAAGAGGAAAGAAGAAAATAGAAACTAGAAAGTCAGATGCCTTAACAAAATTTATGCCAGAACCAGCCAAGAGGACAAAAATGTGTAAGTGTTAAATGAATATCAACAAAATGAATATGGTAGAAATGTGAATATTAAGATGGATGTAAGAACACACAAGATTAGACAAGATTAAAACTATCCATATACGGCAGAAGGTGCAAGTAGCACATAAAAAGATAAAATGAGAGAAGGTCGTTTGAGATGGTTTGGTCATGTCTTACGCAGACATCTAAATACATCGGTTTGTAGGTAGAAACCATGACAACGGAAGGTGTTAAAAGGGAACGAGGTAGACCAAAATCACACAAGGAAGTTGGCCCAAAATACCTACAGTCTCTTAGAATCATGAAAATTTAGTGAAAAACAGAACGCATTGGATAACAGGAAGATCCATATAGGCAAAACCAACTACTTGGCATTTGTATGTTAATAGAAAATGTAAAGAACTTCTATTACTAAAGAGTTTAAATTATTAATATTGAAATGAAACGAATTCAAATCGAGCGAAATGGGTAGTGATGACTTGTATAGCCGATCACAACTAGCTTGGTAGAAGGCATTGCTGTTGCGGTCGTTTTGATCCGATTTGCAATTGAAGAAAAAGCAAGCAGGAATTCCGAAATAAATTATGTTCCCTGCATCCATCATGTGATTATTGCCTCATTTTCTTTTCCTTATTGTTCGACAATCGGTGCTTTCTACCTGTTGTAATAAGGAAACTCTAAACTAAGCCTTCAGGATACTTGAATGTTCGAAAAGATGAAGATCCATTTCCATAGATTGTTAGAACCAATAAAGGGCACTCTTGTTTCCTATTGCTGAATCAGAACATCAACAAGCAAGACTATGCCTTTACACCTCACCAATTAAACGAAATAGAAAAAGTTTCAGAGCTAGTCTTCTAGGTTAATTTACAAATATCTTCGTGCAATAAGTTAAAACTTAGTGCCTTGCATTTGAATTGGAAGTTAAAACTTGGTGAGGGAGAAATAATATAACGCATTTGCAGACTTATAACTTGGAAGATAATTGGACCAGCTGTTGCATCTACCTGCGGTTTAAAATGAGGAGATCGCCATTTGGAGATTTCAGCATGTGCCACGGAAACAGCAATGTGTCCTGCTGCAATTCTTCAGACTGTGCATTTAGATCGTTTCTAGGCCAAAGCTTCCCCAATATCCAGCTCCAAATGCTACTATTTATATTTGTTTTGCTTCTTGGGTACAAAGTCTCCACAACCCTCCTCCCCATATCAGCTCTCCTAATAGCATGATTCTTTCACCACCAGGGGCACATTTGTTACTTATGAAATAACAGGGAAAACCTAATGAACTAATAGGGATGCCATGCAAAAAAGAAACAGTAATGGTGTCTTCATCCACTAGGACAAAAAATTCAAGGCTGTCATGTAGTAGAACAATCTAGTACTCGAGTATCAAAAAAAAAGGAGATACATGGAAGCCATAATGTCATTTGAACAACATAGAATCTCAAGATCACTCTATATCCCATATGACAGAATATCTGTTGGTATAATTTTTTATATCAATTAACCTAAAAAGGTTAACTGACGTTTATGAAAAAAAGAAGAAAAAAAACTGAGTGTGATACTTGTAGGAGAGAACTGTAGATTGAGGGCTAACTCAACAACAATAAACCTCATGGTGAAGCGAGGAGCACAGGTATTAGTGTATTACACTCTAAATCACAATGTGAATGCTGAGTTTCTACTCTACTTCATTTGACTATTAAGAGAAAAATTGATAAAATTATGTATTCTGTAGGATCAACAGGGGAACATGTAGGACTCCCTGCTACATTGTGGATGTTAATAGAGAAATAAAAAAGCTTAGATTGACAAAACTAAAGGTGAGGCCATGCTATCTTTTGTAATTTAATATAAGGTAGACCTTTCTTTAGGAAGAAGATGGATGTTATCTTCAAAAGAACCAAAAGGGACATAATGAGATTCACCTTGAGAGGAGTGACAGTTCCTTTTCAAACTCAGGTGACCATGTAATGCAGCCAAAAGCCTAAGACTGAGTGCAGACTTATTTGCCAATGAAAGAGACAAACTACATCAGTCAAAACTTGCAAAACCACACTTGCCTTGCTTTTACCACTATCTTTCACAAAGATCACTTAAATTAGAGGTGTAAACGCGTAATCAAGGTCAGCTAACCCAAGTTCTTGAATTCGTGTTTATGTTAAAAGCTCAACCCAACAAATTTAGAAAATTGAGCTTCTCTGGACAAAGTAAACAAGGCTGCGCTTGGATCACTTTACTGGAGCTCAAATTATCTATTAAAGAATTCATTAAATTTTTTATATGATTTATGCACATTTAAGATTAGGTAGGAAAAAACTAGATAAACTATTATTCCAAATTAATACTAGATAGGACCTGAACATTAAAATCTTTCCACACTAGCAACTAGAAAAGATATATTGACTTGTTCAAAAACAAATTGCCAACGAATAACTCAATTAATGTATATCTTTGCTTTTATTTTTAATAAAATATAAATATGTAAAAGTTTGAAAAAAAAACTCGGTAACTTAAACTAGCCAAACTTGAGCTGGTACGAGCTCAACTCGCTTATCAATAGCAAGCTTAAGCCAGGCTGTATCCGCCAACACACAAATAAAATCGTAATTATGCTTAATGCTTCTGCGACACTCATTGCTTCAGTTTAATGTTCTTTTACCGAACGTTTTAACTCCCTCTATCTCCGTTATATAACAATTTAGGGGCATACAACGATTAAGATATTAGTCTCATGTATTTAATACTCTTGTGGCAAGAAGAAAGACAATTTTGACTATTGGAATATTCTCATAGTTAGCTTGAGATGAAACACAGCACATGATGCTTTAAGAAATGAATGACTAAATGAGCGTAGCTTTTATAACAGCTGATTTTTTTTCTGCAAGTGAGTTAACAATTTGGGACATTCCAAAAGATCGAAATCATGTGTGATGGAGTGGTTTTATTTCACTTTTTGCTACATCAAGCACGCCCACCTCCTTTTCATTTCTTTTTTTATCCCTCTTAACCATCAAAATTAGACAATGAGAGATAGGATATCATAAGAAACATAAAGAGCTTCAATGCAATTACCTCTGAGTCCACAAGATATAGGCAGTCCTCAGTGGCATGATAAAAAGAAGCTGCCGGACGCTTTAACTTCGCATATTCAAATTCTCCATCTTCATGACCAGGAGAAGAACCAATCTATTTCAAAAATGATAATGTTTGCATTAGCAATTCCCGTTATGCTTTAGCAGTAAGATATAACCATCAAAATATCATGAAGCAATCCATGCAAGCCTGACACATACAGAGTCTAAAATCATTCCACTGCCATCTAGTACAATAACTCTATGGTGATTGGAGTCAGAAAGGAAAAGGCGATTGCCACTCTCATCAACTGAAATACCACCTGCAAGAAAAGTCAGAAACTAAAGTATAAGTGACAAATGCTAGGAAGAAGGGGCCTCAGGCAAATCACAATCCTTGAATTTTGAAATAGAGGGAACACCTCTTTTTATCATCTCTTAAAATTATTAGACAAGGGAAGCTTTCGAAAGTAAATTGAGATAGCTATCAGTTTTGAATCTCAAATATCTTCCACCAAAATTCCAAGCTACATCATAGTGATTCAAAGAGAACATCGACTGGGTACCTCTTTACCACTTCCTATCATAGCACTGCTTTAACATTATCAACATTTAGTTTGATAGTTTAGCAAACTACACTTTGATGAGTAACATGAAATACAATGTTATCCTCTCTACCTTTCTCCTCGAACAGCAAAGTTGCACAAGGTTTATAGTCACATCAGTTGGAAGAGCAATTATTCACCATTCCATACAAATTAACCTTGAATTTGATTCCCTGTTTCAGGTGGTTAATTGTTCTGTTCTTATCTGATTATCCCTCTTTCTACACGGCAACAAGAAGACGAGGGAGGAAGGGGGAACGTACTTCATAATTTCTTACTGACTGCAGAACACACAAGTTGCACATTTGATGCAGAAATCCTTGCACTTCCCCAGTAATTAATAGATGGTGATGTTCCAAATTATCTTTTAAAGAGTGCTAAATCAACAGTATGGGACAGCTCAACAAGGGAACGTCTACCTGGAAAGTGAAGAAACAGGTTTCGCAAGGGGAAACAGAGAGGTGGTTCCTTTAATTCATCAGTTGGCTTTACCCATGTGCTTGTCAGGATCTTAGGGGCCTCACTCTCTTGTGCTCTGAAATCCTTGATTGCTGACATCGGAGAACGTAAGAAAGAACCTCAGTACTATGACAATAGAAGGAAAATGGACATACAGAAACTATTTCATGGAAAAAATGAAGCATATAAAAACATGTAAAGCAAGGTAACTATTCTACTCTTTTTAGCTGGTCCGCAGCCTTAATCCCCAAAGATAAAGTAATCAAACTTACTATAGAAACTCAGTATATCAGGAAGAGCATATGGGAAACATGAATGATAAATATCCTACATGTTACACAAAGGTACAGTTGATATAGATGGGAGAAAGACCAATACAGTGCAGTTGATATAGATGTTACACAAATGGTGCAGTTGATATAGATGGGAGAAAGACCAATACAATGCAAGTGCCACTCAAAATATACATAGACAATTTATAAGGAGTTCAATTTCTATTTAGTTAACGAAACCAGTAACTATTTTTCTTAACTTCTTTTCCTGATGCAGAAAAAGCAATATCAGTTAGACAGGGTATGGCTTGTCCTCCATTACAATGACGAGCCATAATCTTTTTTTTTTTTTTGATGAAGTACGGGATATCATTAATGGCATCAAGTAGATGCAACTAGTACAAAGATAGTAAATGCAAAAGTGAGTTTGTTAGCTCAATTACAATGTGCCCTATACTAAAGATAAGGAGCTAACAAAGTCCAAAAACATATCAGTGGAGTTTACAGGAAAGAGATTACGCCAGCTATATAAAAATAAAAGACAATTAACCTTGAGAGTGTGATTAGGAGTTGATATTACATCAAAACATCTTCGATTCCTTTCTGTCCAGATACACCAAAAAATACAGGCAGGAATCATTTTCCAGATCTTCCTGATGGACCTACCTACCAACTTTCCAAGAACTCCAGCATATGAAGGCATCGTTAATCCTCTCAGGCATGACCCAACTGAGCCCAAAAACTGAAAAGAATATGTTCCACATATCTGTAGCAACTGCACAATGTAATAGGACATGACGGTTGGTTTCTATGTTCTGATGGCACATATAGCATTTTTTGACAGTATATGTTCCTTCTCCGGAGATTGTCTTGAGTCAAACATGCTTCGTAAAGTGTTGTCCAGCTGAAACAAATCAGCTTAGGGGGGTAATTTCGTGTTCCAGATTAATTTCCATGACCAATTATCCACCATCTCATTCTCGGCACAAAGAGCTGAATATCCTGCTTTAATAGAGTATAGACCATCTTCTTTTATCACCCCATCTTACATCAACAACCCAGTATAATCCGACTAGTGGGGTCTGGGGAGAGTAGAATGTACGCAGACCTTACCCCTACTCGAAGAAGGTTGAGAGGCTATTTCCGGAAGACCCTCGGCTCAGACAAGATAGAGAGAAAAGAGTAACAGCAAGCAACAACACCAGCAAACCAAACGGAAAACCGAAGTGAGAGGAACAGTAAGCAATAACAGAAATCTAATATCTAATAATAATAAGAAAATGCAAAACTAACACTGAGGGATGTATTAGAACTACTGGAACGAGCAAGGACACCGCTCGACTACCTAGCCTATTACCTTAATTTTTGACTTTCACACCTTCCTATCCAGGGTCATGTCCTCAGTAAGTTGGAGAATCGCCATGTCTTGCCTAATCACTTCTCCCCAATACTTCTTCAGCCTACCTTTCCTTGGCCCTCCAAGACCAACCTCTCACACCTCTTAACTGGGGCATTAGTGCTTCTCCTTTTTACATGTCCGAACCATCTAAGTCTTGCTTCCTGCATGTTATCCTCCACAAAGGCCACGTCCACCTTGTCCTGAATAACTTAATTCCTAATTCTAACTAACCCGGTATGCCCACACATCCATCTCAACATCCTCATTTGTGTGTTTCGTTGTTACCTTCCCAAAGGAAATTCCTTCTAATCTCGTCCAGTTGTTTTTTCACCTTGCTTGGGATGGGGAATAATGACATAAAATATGTGGGAATGCTATCCAGAACACGATTGATAAGTGAGTCTTGTCACTCATTGAGACGTATTGCATCTGCCAAATAGCCAACTTTTTTCCAAATTTTTTCACCATACCATTCCAAATTCCAGTTGACCACTTGACCTGAATTTAGCACCATGTGGTAGCCCAAGGTATGTTGTTGGAAAAGTACCAATGTTGCAACACAAGATGTTTGCCAGAGTCTACAAATTCTGAACATTATTAACGGGACAAATGTAGTTTTTCATCATATTAATGTGTAGTCATGACAGCGCCTCAAAAATAAGCGGTGTACGATTTAAGTGTAGCACCTGGGACTCCTCTACTCCACAAAAAATAAGGGAATCATCAGCATAAAGCAAATGTGAGATTGTAATTACATTCCCTTGACTAGTGCCTAGTTCAAAACCTTTTAACTATTGTAGATCTCTTGCTTTTTCAAGCATTCTGCTTAACCCTTCCATAGCGAAAATAAAGAGAAAAGGGGAGAGGAGGTCTCCCTGCCTGACACCATTCTGTGGGGAAAAAAAACAATTGGGCTAGAGTTGAGCAAGACTAAATATTTCACAATACTAATGCAAAATTTTATCTATTTGATCCATCACCAAATCCTATCTTCCTTAGCATTGTGATGAGGAATTGCTTGTTGAGTTGATCAAAGGCCTTCTCTATGTCCAACTTGCACAGGATGTCTATTCACCTCTCTTCAGTTTACAATCAAGAACTTTGTTGGCAATTAAGGTTGCATCTGTTATTTGCCTGCCTTTGATGAAGGTATTTTGATGTCTACAAATAAGTTTCCCAATCACTTTTTTCAATCTTTCAGAGAATAACTTTGCAACTATTTTATAGACACCACCAATTAGGCTTATTAGTCTATAATCCTTAAGCTTAATTGCTCTTATTCTTTAGGAATTAGAGCAATTTATGAGGCATTACAAGGCTTAACCATATGGCGGTGTTGATGAAAATGGTTGAGTACCTGAATTACATCTGCCTTGATGATTCCACGTGCCTTTTGGAGAAGGCCATGGTATAGCCATCCGGACCTAGTGCCTTGTCAGGAGCACATGATTGAATAATTGCTAGAATCTCCTCTTCCTCAAAAGCCTATGTTGCTAGGAGTCTTGGACTCTCCGAAAATGTGGTCGGGTGCGTGTCGGATCCTCCAAAATTAGTGCATTTTTGCGGATCCAACAGGGGTGCGGCAACATTTTGGAGAGTCCGCGCAACATAGTCAAAAGCTTTCTCCAGTTCTATCTTTTCTTCATCAGTGATACTTGCCAGAACTTCAAAGTCTGCAGTTGGTCTCTAAGGTTCATTTTCGGTATAGAGCTTTTGATAAAAGTCTAAAATTTCCTCCTTAATCCGTCCTCTCTCTTCATTGGTTTCATTGCCAATTTTGAGCTTGTCAATGTAGGTGTTTCTTCTGTGAGAGAGTGCCATTTTCTGAAAATATTTGGTGTTCCTGTCCCACTCTTTAAGCCATAAACATCTAGATTTTTGCCTCCATAAGACCTCTTCAATCTTTTTTTTTTTATTTGCACCGGGTGTCCGAGTCTCTAAGAGCCCCGACTAATCCCGGGGGTGCACAGGCCCTCGGCAAGGAGTTTCCCGCAAGTGCACCACGGTTATTTCAGGTTTTACCCAGTCCGATGGCCTCAGAAATTGTTTGCACCCGGTGGGTTTCGAACTTGAGACCTTGAAAGGGAGCAAACCCCAAGGCTCAAGTCAATTGCCACCAGGCCAACCCCTGAGGGTTTACCTCTTCAATCTTAGCAAGCTGTTGAAGTTCTAGTTTTAAATCTAGCAATTTGACGAGCCATAACTAATATTATAAGGTAGGCATTACCCAACAATTGAGGCTAATTTCTTTGTATTGCATTTACTTATATATTATGTTGAGACATATATGATTAAGTAAATAAAATGTGTTCTTTCTAACAATTTAAACAGTTAGATGAGAAGGTCCACAGTTCATTGAAGTATCAAAGCCTTTATTCGTTGCATAGTAACCAGCAACATTCAGAAAAAGAATATCGTTGTCGTGCATTTTCCAATGACTGAAAGTGGTCATATCTTAATTTTGTTTCATGAGTGTTGTGCAATATGCGACATCACCACAAAAACACTGCCGAGAAAAATCCAATGACTAATGCGGGTAATAGAGATCTCACGCGCCAACAAAATCTCATTTTTTTAGGATGAGGCTTTGCTCTTGGTGATCAATTTCTCATTCCAAGTTTCCAACTTGACCCATCTGGAGTTTTGCGGATTCTGACTAGTGGAATAGGTTTCGACAAGGATCATAGCATATTTTCGCTGGTTTTCCAGGGAAACTTTTCCAAATACGTTAGCTATTGCCAGACTCAACTCTGTGTCTGTTTATCCAATGTTGGACCCCCCACATTATGTTGTCCATGCTCTAGATGTCCATGCCTGGGAGTGGAATTATTAGAAGGTCCCAATCGTCACATCATGAGCTAGTTTCTTGGATTGAGTTAGGCCTAAAGTCCATCTTCTTTACTTGCTATCGGAGTAGGCAAGATGTTCCAGGTTCAAATCTCACTACCACGCAAATATATATTACAAGTGTCTAGCTCATGAAAAAATAGAATTAGACTATGTGAGGGGGAGTGTTGAGCCAAAATTAAGGCAAAATATTGGGTGGAGAATCACTGGTGCTCAAAATTCCCAAGACAGCCACATGGTGTAGGCTTGTGGAAAAGCATATGCAGCTTATGGAAGAACTCATCATTCAAAGTGGGGAATGGAGTTAAAATCAATATATGAAAGAACAAATGGTTGGACAACATTATTCTAAAAGATGAATTCCCTAATCATTTTTATTAAAGTTGATCCAGATTCAACAATTTCACAGAATAGAGCAGGTAACTCCTGGGAATTGTCACCGATTGTAAACTCAATGATCTACTGCAACTACTTTCAAAGCTAGAGAGATGCACAATGAATACTCATGAAGTTGACAGATTGAGATGAGGGAATTCAAGAGATGGCTCGTACAATGTTAAAGCAGGATAAAACTAATGTGCCAACAATGCAATGATAGATAAATGGCCCTGGAAGCTAATTTGGAGAACAAAGCTACCCACAAAAATAATTTGCTTTAGTTGGACGCACTAAATGAGGCATGTTTGACGCAGGATAACCTCTGTAGAAGGAACATTCAGCTTGTAAACAGATGTTACAAGTGTCTTCTCAACTTAGAAAGCATCAGGCACCTTCTTCTCCAATCTAGAGTAGCAGCAGATCTTAGGAGCATGTTTTACTCGATTTTTGGACTTAACTGGGTCATGCATATAGGTAAAGGAAGCTTATGAAAGCTGGGAAGTTGATAAACCCATCAAGAACATATGGTGAATGGTTCCAGCAATTATTTTTTGGTCTCTATGGATGGAAAGAAATCATAGATGTTTTGGTGGTATCTCAACTCCAAATCGCTTTTAAAGGCTAGGTGTCTTATGAATTTGTTTAACTGGTGCAAGCTGTCCCCTGTACATAACATTGACCATTTTTTTTTATTTTTAAGCTCTGTAGTCTTAGCCTAATTCTCATGTAATGGAGCTATCAGAATCACTTTTTTACTTTTTTCATCTTCTCGATGCCATTAATGAATATATTTACCTCATAAAAAAAACATGCCGCATATAAAAAGAGGGAAATATAGCATACCTTTGTCTAGAATCACCATTTCTGCTTCCTTCCCATAACAGATTGACGGACTCTTCAAACCTTTAAACATCACATAGCAGGCCTCACTAGCAATCTAACAAAGGGAATAGTGTGTCAAATTCATAACTAATCAATGAATCTAGTCACAATCAGAACATGAGTAAATGAAATAAAGGTTGCAGAAACTCGGATATTACGGCCAACAGCAAATATCACCCAAAAGCAAATGTTTATTATAAGCATATGCAAAATTTAACTGTATGGAAGGCAACAAGCAACAAAGTAATACTCAAGACCCAAAAATCATGGACAAATTACAAGAAACAGAAGCCAGATCTTAACCCAACACCAACCAACAAGTTTTTAATGAGGGAGCCGCAAACTTAACAATTAAGCACAATATTTCCAGTCCTGAACCATATCTAAAAGCGTGAACAAAAAGATAGATGACATGGACTTACCCCACAATACCAGTTGCATCTTCTAGCATAATGCCAATTAGCTCTAATGCTGACAAATTTCTAAGCCTAACTACCAGATAAGTGGTACTTTGCAGATTAAAGGAGATTAGCAGAGGCCTAACACAAAATTCGAACTACTTAACCAATACTGTTAACAAAGTCAATGTTTAACGATGAGGTATGCTAAGTACTGTACATCCATTTGGTCCACAATTTGACTATCAAAGAATGTTAAACAAATTTTTGAAGCATTGTTCTTTAGTTTACAATGTATATCGATTTTCAGAGTTGTTTTTAGGACTTAAAAGAGACTTACTAATCTTTCTCTCCCCGTTAAAAAACCAGTGTCATATATAACTCCATGACGGGACATGACAAAATGTTTCAATAACCTACCAAAAAATCGAAAATTATTCCTTAACAGTATAGAGTTTATCTTGCTTTCTTTAGAACATTAGCAAGGAAATATCGATGGAAACACTTATACTAAGGCTCAGGATCCAGGTACCACTTATAACAGAAAATTCAGATCTCATTGAATGGTCAGATATGCAAGCCCCTTCTGACTAAGTACAATATTCAAAAGAAGGTCCAGCACTTTGAGCCAGCTATCCTGTCGTATGACACTATAGTATGATAAAACAGATTGAAAATGATATTGTAAACTGCACTAATTGAGCAGCAAATTCTGTGAATATCTATGTTGCTCGGACTCTCCGAAAATGTGGCCGGATACATGTCGGATCCTCCAAAAGTAGTGCATTTTTGAAGGATCCGACACGGGTGCGGCTACATTTTGGAGAGTCCGCACAACATAGGTGAATATACCTCCAGAACATCCTTGTTAGATAGCAGAAGAGGAAAAGCAATGTTTTCCTTCAAGGTTCTCCCAAGCAGATGTGAGCATATATTACTGGAGGAAAGTGGGATCTTCTTGATACCCTGGTAACCAATTATTTGAAGGAAAGGATATCTGCAACATTAGAAGAAAGCACAGATCTCTAAAAAGCTGTATATAAGAAAACTAAGACAAAAAGAAGTTTGCGTAAGGATCTACTCTACCTCTGCTGGAGAAACTTTACTTTCTCAAGCATGCTAACAAAGTTTGCCTCGGTGATTGAAGTTTCATCTAGGAATCCAGTTACGAGCACTAGGAAGATGCCATCTTTCAAAAATTTCTTATCCGGAATTCCATTAAACCAACAATGAGAAGGGCCTGCACATTGTTCAAATCATTCAGGAATAAAGTTAAGAGCAACGGACATGAGACAACTGTGCACATATATCCAGTTACAACCAGATAATGAAATAGTTTGTAAAACCAAAAGTTAAGCAATAGACATGAAATATTCAAAACATAATAAAGAATGACATTGATAGCATAACCAAGAATTTCATGAACAAATTTGTCATAATCCACTGCTTACATGCATTCCATTAATAACAAGTGGAGGAGACGGGGAATGACGAAGGCAAAATTGACATGATATATTCTATCATGTAGAAGTCATATGATTTACTAAGAAGCAACCATCATT
This sequence comes from Nicotiana sylvestris, assembly GCF_000393655.2. Classification (NCBI taxonomy): domain Eukaryota; kingdom Viridiplantae; phylum Streptophyta; class Magnoliopsida; order Solanales; family Solanaceae; genus Nicotiana; species Nicotiana sylvestris. The sequence goes on from NC_091065.1 coordinate 59,257,489, forward strand.
ACAGCCAGCAGAAAATGAAAGCAAAAACATGATTTTGTTCTCTGCAATCATTTTGATATCATCATGATGATTTCTTTAAATTGTTTAGACTGACTATAGACCAATACTTTCACTTTTTGCTAAGATTTTGTATGTAAATATTCAAGACTCATTTCACCGATAAGATCCACAGAAGGGAAATGATTAACTCAATTGCTGACAAGTTGGTTCAGTACAGAAGTCATTCATAGTCCACTTGAACAAGTCCTGGGCACATCATACAGGAAAGGGAAGCTACTTAAAAATTTCCTCCAGCTCGGGTTATTTTCTTCTTTCTTCATAAATAAGTTTCTTCAACTTGGCTTACCAACTTAGTTTGTAGGAAATATCCATCAAATGTTTAGACACCAATACCACCAAATCAATGTAATTTTCCCAGAACTTATGACTTTTTGCCTGATAAAAGTAGCTAAACATATTCCACATGTGACCTCAGTATGTGGTTTCATCATCACAATTTTCCTCGAAATAACTAAATCGCATTTACCAAGTGAGAGTAGCTCACCTTCAGGTTTATCAATAGCAGACTTAATGAAGGAAGGGAAATCGAGTTGTACAACAGGCTCTTCTGGCACTGCTTCTGATATAGTAGTTGAATACCTGAAAGAGACTGTCAAGTACAAGTGAAGACTACTACAACCTCCAAAATAGTAGCTTGAAAAAAAAATTCAAACCACTATATGGAGCAATAAAAACAAAAGATATAAAATTAATAGGTAAAAGTTCAAAACAAAAAAATAGTAAATGCAATTGCCTTCAAATATACAAATCATGAACAGGCTTTCTAGTGGAAATATTACTTTTTTATAAGAAATTTCAAATTGGCGTATCCAGCAAATAGAAATTGTTACCTCTGATCCTGATGAAATCTATATCCACACTTTGTATTGATGTCTGCACATGAATAATTCAAAAGAGGCGGAAGCAAATTGCTCTCCTTTACAACTAGTTTACACCTGTTTCCTGAATCCAAAAATCAGAAATTCCTATATATAAGGAGAAGAGTAAATAAAACATTAGCCAAATGTTGAACAAGTAAAATACCAGAAGAAATGAGAGGGAGAAGCCTATAAGCTTCTTTCAGGCGTCTAACTCGAAGAGCCATAGCCATACTCTCTATAGTCTCCTTTTCTTTCTTGCTCTTCAAATTTCACTACTTTCGCTGCCTCTATATAAACGGCGGGGGAAACTTGCGTATTTTAGCCTTTTAGGGCATTAAAATAAAATGTACTTAAACATATTAGTAATATATAAATTTCGTTTATTTGCTAATGTTTTTCTCCAGTGGTAAAATCCTTCATCGATCGATCTCCAACCCCAATCAGAAAGAATTGGAAAGGGATTAAACAGTTACTATTTGTCAAAGAAATTCGAAGCCGTTAAACCTGTATTAATTTTAATAAATATATAAAAGTGATAAAATAAAATAAAAATTCAAATAAAAAAAATTGAAACCACTAATTTTAAGTTCCATTGCACTGCCCCTCTAATTTTCTCCTTCTCTTTATTTTTCAAAAATGAAAACCAACACCTTCAACTGCACAAACATTCAGTTCATCCTTTGGACCGTGGCAAAATTAGGGTTTTTTATGGGATTTTTTCATTCTTATAAACTATTTGAAATCTTATTACGAAAAATGTCTATGTATTGATATTTATCCGATCTAAATACATTTTAGTTACAAAATATATACAATCCACTTTAAAAGACTTCCAATTCATTATTTGTACCTTCAGGATTTGGTTACACCCTTTTTCCTTTTTTCTCTCGTCTCTCCCAAGATTATCTCCAGATATATCAACTACTTTCTCTTTTTGACATTGGACCTTGTGTTTACAATGGGAAAATTAGCAACAAGTTCTGCGTATTCACCATAACAAAATGTCAACCATTGTGTTTACAATGGGAAAGGAACGTGTTACAGACTTGACGACTTTAAAAATCTCATACAATGCAAAAGACTACTTTCCAGAGCTAGCAACATATTTTTTTATACTCTTTTTTTGGTGTGTGAAGTAAATAGCTTCATTAATGGCATCAAGAAGAATTTCTTTTTATACTTTTTTCTTTATATTTTGGAATGTGAGGTTGAATGGAGCTTGAAGTTCGTATAATTATTAGAAATTTACATGCAAGAGATGTGCGCAAGAATAATAAGGGAAAACAACTTATCTACAACTTTTATATATTATTTCTATCCAGTTATATTCAACTATAATATCATACCACGTAAACATAATTTTTATACAAATTTTATACAATGTCTTTTGTATATTTTGTATCTGATTTATATATAGTAAAAATAAATTTTATACAACTAATTATATATTATACAATTTATCTACAACTTTCATATATTATTTCTATCCAGTTATATACAACTACAATATCATACCACGTAAACATATTTTTTATACAAATTTTATACAATATGGCTTTTGTATATTTTATATCTGATTTATACATAGTAAAAATAAATTTTATACAACTAATTATATATTATATAATTTATCTACAACTTTCACACATTATTTCTACCCAGTTAAATACAACTACAATAACATACAATTTAAATACAAATTTTATATAATATGTCTTTTGTATCTGATTTATACATAGTAAAAATAAATCTCATACAACTAATTATATATTATACAACTTATCTATAATATACATTATTTTTACTCAGTTATATACAACTACAATATCATACAACTTAAATATAATTTTTATACAATGTTGTTCAACTTTCATACAATAGTTAAATGAATACAAGAAAAATGAATAAATAACATAATACAATTTTTCTACAATTTTACTACATTTCTGTAATATAATGTATGTCATGTCTTCTTCTTCTTCTTCGACGAGTTTCAATCTGAAATTCAGCCAAAACCAAGTCTAATTTTCAACAAAACCCCTCAAAATTGAGATATAAACTCCAAACCATATTCTCAATTATTTGCAACAACATCCAATCCAAACAAATAATGATTTTTAAAAATCCAAATTCAAATTCAAAGCTTTTTAATGGCTGTCAATGGTGGAATTGTTGCTCTCTTTTCCTTTGCTTTATTACTGAAATTTGGGATTGAGAGATAGAGAGAGACGTAGAGAGAATTTTCAATTCTTTGCAACAACATCCAATCCAAACAAACAATGTCTTTTGAAAACCCAAATTCGAATTCAAAGCTTCAAAGCTTTTTAATGGTTGTCAATGGTGGAGGGGTTACAGATTTTCGTTGGTTTTAGAAGAGGAAATAGTGGGTGATTGAAGAGGAAATCGTGGGGTGTGGTTTGATACGTGGGTGATGGGGTGGGATTTGGAGAGAGAAACTTGGGGGAGCGGGAATATATGGTAGAGTTAAATTAGAAGACCAATTAATACCATTAAGACCCCTAAAATGTACATAAATGGTAATTAGGTATATAAAAGGTAATTATATTAAAAGTTAAGCATGGAGAATAATATAGTTTACTATATGGCATAAGAATGTAAAAATCCCTTATTTTATTTCAATAAGGCCCATTTAATGTGTTCACAAATGTCCTAGGCCCATTGCAAGGGTGGGAGGAACTATAGGAATGTACCAAAATAATAAAAAGTTTACAATTACTTTGCCATTTTAATCATTTAATTAATTTTTGCCAAATGATATATAACATTTAAAATACCTAGAAAGAAAGAGATTTTTCTCAATGAATATTGTTGAAATCCATTGCAAACATAGAGACGAGGAAATATAAAAATTACAGGGAGATTGAAGGTGATTTGAGCTAGTTTGGAGTCACAATTTGTAGTTGAAATCAAGCTAACTATTTTCTCTACGACAAATATATCTCATATACCGGTATACATAAATATACATGAGATATACATGAGATACACAAGGGATACACAAGGGATACATCGAGGATATATAGGGAATACACAGCTCAACTTCTTCCATGTTCATCGTCTACTTCGAATTTTCAATTCAGATCACCAATTTTTGCCACGCCATCTAAAAATTGAGATTCAAACTCCTTAATATATAGTATTTGATCTATTTCAATACACACTCAAAAAAAAAAAATTGGAAACTCGAATTTTCAAACTCAAGCTTAAGCAAGCTTCAATGGCTTTTAATGGAGTTTTAGCTCATCTTCTTTACTTTTCAAGAAACCAAATAATGTTCTATGGATGAAATTAACTCCCAAAGAAGTATTCAGTCACTCAGTCCTCGTCACTTTTCTAATTGATAGGAAGCATCGAGGTTAATATTTGTATAGCGCAAATTAGCAAATAACAGGTGGATGTTCGTAAAGTAAACACGTGACAGTAAAGACATGTAGGAGATGAGTTAGCAAATAACTGACGCTGGATTCAAGTACGTGGCATGTGTTGTATGACTCCCGGTGACACCAAGACCGAAGAGAAGAATTTGAAACCAAGATATTGGTAGAAGAAGATAACATTAAAAAGAGTAGTTGTTACAAAGAATCTTAGTATTTACACTCAATCATTATGCAACTATCAAGAGAGGTATTTATTCACATTAAAGAGAAGGTTTATTTTGGGATCTTGTCTCCCTTAATTTAGCTATAAATAGAGGATTTTTTACTCGTAAGGCACAAAAAATTTGTACGAATAAAGGCTGATTCTACTTTCTTATTCTATTTAACATCATTTTACTAAATATGATATCCTTGTTCTTTCTTCCGGAGAAGCTCAATTCAAAGTCAGGTTTGTATCTTCTTCAAGTATTCTTAATTGATTTACTTTTGCTCTTTATTACTTTTCGGATTAATTTAATTCGCGTGTCTATAAACCACATTATAAATTTAATTGTACCATCTTACAGGTAAACAGTTTGACGCCCACCGTGGGACATAGACAATTGTGGTATTACCTTGATCTACTCATTTTTTACTAATATTTTTTGACGTTTTTCTTTAGTAAAGCAAAAAAAAAAAGACATGGCACCTAATGATGTCAACAACTCACTCGATGTTGGGACAAGCAACGAGCGTGAGGATAATTCCTGTGGTGGAGATCAACATAATGATTTGACCATTGAAACTCGCATCGACGAAAATGAGACAACTCCGATTCGAAAAGAACGAACGTGTGCGAGGAGTCCTAACCCCAATGATATGGATGATGAGCCCGTTGTTGAGACGATGAAAGTCTTGAGAGCACATCAAAGGAAAAATCACGAATCATCTCTCAAGACATGACTAAATAATGACCGAGCTCCATCAAGCATTATCGATTGCCTCGAATAATTTCAATAGAGGAGTTCGAGCCCCTCCCAGCTGTGAACACGTAATTTTTACCCTATGTGAAATACTCCTACAAAAGAAATAGATTTTTTTTAAATTATTTGCAATTTTATAGGATTTTTGTAGAATTTTGTTAATTGTTTGCATTTTTGTGCACGTCTAATTTTGTTAAAATCATGAAAAAAATGTCAAAAATATCATGCATTACATTTAGATTTGTGTTTATATTTCAGGATTAATTAGTTAATTAACTGCCTTATTAAAATGAAAATCACAAAAAATATCTTTCATTTTATATTTTTAGCCTTTAATGCTAATTTAGTAATTTTTTTCTTTAATTTAGGACCAACTAATTTTGTAAATATCACAATTAAATAATTAGCTTAATTTCACAAATTAAATTAATTTAAGATTTAATTTAGAATTTTAATTAATTAAAGAAAGAAAAAGAAAACAAAAGAAAAAGGAAATTGAAAAAAGGGGCCTGTTTTAAATCTGAAATTGGGCCAATCTATACCCAAGACCCGTCCAAAACCTATCCCAACACCCAAACATACCCGGTCCAGTACCCTAGCCTCCAAAACGACCCCGTTTACCCCATCCCTCATCTCAGTCGTTGGATTCGTTTGATCCAACGGCCCGAAACTAGCCTACCCCTTAACATAAAATTGTCCTAACCAAACCCCACCCTAACCCCGCAAATCATCACAGACCTCTTCCCTTTCCTCTCTCTCTTAACTCCACTGTCTCCGCCTTATTCCTCCTCTGGAAATCTCCCCACGACGGCGGCGATGCTCCAAATCCCCCCCCCCCCCCAAGATTCACACTACACAACTTTGAGCCCTTCCCCAACACCATTCCACCATCAGTTTCCCCAAAAACACCACCCAATTCCATCAATTTTAGATCTTAAGTCTAACCCTAAAAATCCTAAATCACCCAAACGGCCCCAACATCACACCCCATAATCTCCTATACCTCCTCATCCCGTATTCCGTTTTAGTTCCTCTCAAAATACCCTGAAACTCCTCAAATTTTAGATCTAAAAATGGTCAGAAGATGTCGGGTCTTTTCTTCGATATCTCTGTCGATTTTAGCATGCCTTGAATTTGAAACTGACATTAGCTAATGGCTTGTTAATAACCATTTATTAATGTAAGTTTAAACTCATTTCGGGGTCGCCGGGATCCGGTTGATTCGCCTGTAACCGGACGGAATGCATGTGGGTTCGAATTTGGCCAATTTTTAGAGCTGGTATTTTCCCCTTCCCTTCTGGATTTATTAAATAATTTTTGAGGTTTAATTTTGTTTATTAGACAAATTAGGTTAATTGATAAAAATCTTCTAAGTCCAGATTTGTGCCTTTATGTTTTTTTCTTTGCTTGCTTTCTGGGTAATTTTTAGTTTTCATATTTGTTTTCTTTGCTTAGTTTGCATGCCTTATTTAGGCTAATTTCAGTGTATATGTTCATACTTAATTAGACGTTTGTTAGGTTCTCATCTCAGTAGTTTGTTAAAAGGTTGTAACAATTTTCCTTTGAAATTCGTTTTGGTATTAAGTTTAAATATTTCTGTCTTGTTTCTTTTCTGAGTTGGTTTATGATTAGTCTAAAGGTTTAATGGCTTAATGATTTCTTTCTTTGATCTTTGTTTTGTATTGTTTCTTGATTGGTGTTGTTGGTCCTGATTTGGGAATAGACAGAACTTATAGGGAGTCAACTGAACAAATAAAAACTTAAGGGGGTCATAGGAGGGGTATGCAAACAGAAATTTGGGTAGAAGCTTCTAGAATTTGGGGCAGCTGGCCCTATTTGGCTAGCACAAAAATGCTGAAACCAATTAGAAGTTGCCAGTTGTCCCATTTCTGTTAGAAAAATGCTTTTAGGGCCTGTGTGAGGGAATAATTCCCTAATTCAGTTTTTCCAACACATGACATTTAGGCCTATAAAAGTACCCTTTCTGCACTCATTTTTGGACAGGCTGATACAGATTTTAAAATCCTAAAAAAGACTCAATAGGCTTGGGCATTGTTTCATTGAGAGTAGGCTATTTTCTTCTGATTTCTCTGTAGCAAGAACTTGGAAAAACATCTGCTGGATTTCTGGTTTTCTGGGTTGAATATGGTTTAAATTGGAGCTGTGCATTGCTGTGAAGTTGCTATTATCCTCATTCATTTGCTTGCTGAAATTCTTATCTCACTTTTGCTTTGTTCTTGATATCGAGGTACTCCTATGAACTTCTTTGAATGGCAAATGAAGCTGTAAATCATGTATTTTTCTTATGCTGTAATAAAAAATTTGGGGTGTTCAAGATGTTAAAATTATAGTTTCATCTGTATGCTATTTACAGTTTGTTTAATTTAGCATCTTAGTTTTGTGCAAATATTCTGAATCTGAATGTTTAACCTCAATTTAGTATTCATATGAATGATCAGGTTAGCTTAGTCAATTCCATGTATTGTTTTGACAATTTTAAAATGTTAGGCAGTCATAATAGTTTATGTGGTCATTACTGGGGTCTGTTGAATTTTGAGAGTATTTCTATAGTCATTTGATAATTCACAACTAAGTGTTAGCAATGTTAGTAGTCCTTAAACCTATTTATAGTTGTTCTGGCTCTTAAAGTCAAAGTTAACTAAAGTTTCCTTTCCTAGACAGCATGTCATGATTCAAGGATGTTATGTTCAACTAGTCTAGCTAATATCAATGTTTTACATGGCATGTGGATAGTACAGTTGATTCAACGTGTTGAGCTTCAGATTTTAGCATCATGTTTTGTTATTTGTGTGTTTAAAACCGCATGTATATCAAGAAAGTCCTTAGTATGTTTAAGGCCTTCAGTTCGAATGTTGGGCCTGGTATTGGCCGCATGAGTTGGCCTGTTTGAGATTTGATTTTCTCTTGTCTTGGGCTCAATTTCGAGCCCAATAGTCTTCAGCCTTAGTTTCTTTTTAAAGTTTTACGTTAATTTAACAAAAAAGGAATTTAATGTGGAGTTTTATGAGATTGTTGAGCCTGTTATTGGCCCAATCAAAATTGTTGGGGATGTTTGCCTTTTGTTCTCATTTATGGGCTCAATTTCGAGCCCAGTCCCTATTTATTTTTTTAAAACACAATTGGGCCTGCTACTGGCCCAGTTTTCCCAAAGTAATTAAAGGCCCAGTGAGTTATCCCTATGCATATTTGCAATTAGAAGTTTAGACTTAATTTTGATTTAGATTAAACATGAACCCCGTAATTCGCTTTAGTTGAATATAAATCTTTTCTCTAAATAAGTTGAGGTGTGTCGTCCAATCACATAGTCTATGGCCCTCACATCAATATCTTAACTAATGTAGAAAAATGCTTTGAACTCTCGTTGTTTGCTTTAGGCGCATTAATTAAAATAAATTGTCATAGCTACGGGTACGATTCCCGTGAGTAGTTGTGATGCTTAATTTCTAAAATCCGGGAGTACATTTATGTGACCCGATCATAATTTAATCTTGTTAATAAAATAAACATATTGTAGATCGTGGGTACGGTTCCCGTGACATGATTCGCAATGTGTAATCAAATAATTAGCTGTATGAAAATCGTGGATTATTAAAAGCGGTTTAAAAGGGATAAAGATGCACATAGGTTTCAAAAATGTTTTAAATCAGATAAATAGGCCTATAATAATAGTTGAGCGACCATGCTAAAACCACGGAACTCGGGAATGCCTAACACCTTCTTTCGGGTTAACAGAATTCCTTACCCGAATTTTTGTGTTTCGCAGACTGTAAAACGGAGTCAAACTTCCTCGATTCGGGATTTTAAACCGGTGACTTGGGACACCATAAATTATCCCAAGTGGCGACTCTGAATCTGAAATAATAATCCTATTTCGATTAATGTCACTTTAATTGAAAAAACTCCCGTATACTCCTTTTCGGGGTAGAAAAATGAGGTGTGACTCTAGTGTGCCTGCAAATCCGACAATGTAAAGAACCGAAAACATGGCTTCGAGGGAGGAGCTTGGATATAATAATAATCAAGCAGGTGGTGCAGGTAGTGGATCCAGGAATGATAACAACATAAATGATCCTTTTAAAACCGAGCTCATGTTGTTTATGAGGGAAATGAATGATCAGATGGATCAAAATGCTAAAGAATTCTACGCTCGGATGGATCAGATTCTGGGGGCACCTCCGGTGTTGAAGGGCCCAAATTCAAAGAAGTATACTCAGCTGCCATTCAAACCAAGTGTGGCCCCGAGTTGATCCCAAAGATGTTTAAGACACTGGATATTCCAAATTATAATGGAACTTTGGATCCACAAGAGTACATCACGACTTACACTACGACTATAAAAGGGAACGACTTGGTTTCGCATGAGATTGAATATGTTTTTCTAAAGAAGCTTGGTGAAACCCTAACCAAGGGAGCCTTAATGTGGTACTCTCTTTTACCTAAACATTCAATTGATTCTTTTGAAATACTTGCAGATTCTTTCATCAAAGCTCATGCTGGGACAAGAATAGTCCAAGCTAGAAAGTATGATATATTCAGAATTGATTGTACTCTATGCCATCCCATGTTTGTCTAGAACTTACCTTGTGCATTAGTCGAAGCGAAATGATTAAGTTTTGTATATTTAGGAAGTGATATACGCATTTTCTTGATTGACCATGAATCCTATTTGCCTATTAGTGCTAGTATTATTTGTAGTCACCCCTTTTGAGCATAAAGACCTTTTCTTTAGAACCTATACTACGATCCAACCCTTATTTTGTTCTAAATCCTATCTTGTTTACCCTTTAACTCTGAAAGCACTTAAGTCGCCAAAATAGTAAAGAAAGAGATTTGGGTAGATTTTGAGTGGAACCATAAAAAGGCCGAGAAGGTACACTTGTGATTAACAAAATTACTAGCCGAAAATAATAAAATTAAGGAGAGTGTAAAAGAAAAGGGAAAAAAGAAGAAAAAAGAAAACTTGAAAAATGAATTACACCTCCCATATCTTTTTCCAACCCAGTGAGTATTTATATGTTGATGTGCCTAAGTTAGTGATTACAGCGACTAAGGTGGCAGCATTTGAATGCTTATATGAAGACCTTGAGGTCAAAGGTAGGGATAAGAAGATATAAAGGCTAGTTAAGGTGATAAAAAGGAAGGCCCGAGACCTGCACTAAGTGAAGTGCATTAAAGATGAAGATGGCAAAGTATTGGTGGAAGAGGCACATACTAGACATAGATAACAGACATACTTCCATAGACTCTTGAATGAAGAGAGGGATACGAATATTTTGATAGGTGATTTGGAGCACTCAAAGTGTCATGGTGATTGTGGATATTGTAGACGTGTAAGGGTAGAGGAGGTTGAGGGGGCTATGCGCAAGATAAGTAAGGGCTAAGCGATCGAGCCAGAGGAGATCCTGGTAAAATTTTGGAAGAGTACAGGAAGGGCAGGTCTTTAGTGGCCAACGAGGTTGTTTAATGGCATTTTTTAGGATGACAAGAATGCCCGAGGAGTGGAGATAGAGTACAATGATCCCATTATATAAAACAATGGCGATATTCAAAATTGCAACAACTATAGAGGCATCAAGCTACTAAACCACAATGTGAAAGTTTGGGAGTTGATGGTGGAGATGCAGATAAGTAGGGGTGTGTTTATTTCTGAGAACCAGTTTGGGTTCATGCCGGAGCATTCAACGACAGAAGCCATTCATCTTGTCAGGCGATTTGTGGAGCAATATAGGAAAAGGAATAAGGACTTACATTTGGTATTCATTGATCTGGAATAGACATATAACGAAGTCTCTAGGGAAGTTCTATGGAGATACTTGGAGGCTAGAGGTGTACCTGTTGTATACACTAGGGCGATTAAGGACATGCACAATAGAGCCAAGACCCGGGTGAGAATGGTAGGAGGGGACTTAGCGCACTTCCTAGTAAAGGTGGAGTAGCATCAGGGATCAGCGATTAGAGCCTTTGGCTTAGCTGATAAGCATTAGGTGCTAAAAAGCACTTTTAAGTGCTGAAACTGATTTAAAAAATAAGCAGTTACGTGTTTGGATAAAAGTGATGACACTAATAAAAAGCGGCTGAAACTGTTTGATTAAAAAATATTGATAAGCTCTTTTATGTTAAATAGTCTTAAATGACCTTATAACAATATAAACTACTAAAAACATTATTTTCTTCAAAATTTTAGATTCTACATAGATTCTACATATTTATCATGTTATTTTAATTATAAAAATGATTAGATAATATCTTTTCTTATAAATATAATTTATGTTATGATACGTATACAATCATAAATTGGAAGCGGTGGAGTATAAATTAACAAAAGTTAAGAGAAAAAAAGTTAAATAATGCACACAGTGTTTGTAGAGAAGAAACAAGCACTTAATATGTATTTTTGTAATAAATAAGATTAAAACATTCAACTATCATAAATATCTTGAGCAATAAGACCACGGATTGCCATCCAAATATTATTATCCCGTTGATTTTCTATATTTTCTTTATTTGCAACGTTGACTTTTGTGGATCTTCCAACATCAGGATCAACACATGGTACATATCTCTCATTCTCAGCTTCTTGGAATGCATTGTCTACCTTACATTAATGTAATTGTGAATCGCCATTATAGCCAATATGATATCTCTTTGAGTGCCAATCGATAAAAAGGTATATCTCGCAAAATAGACCACCTTGCTTTCCATACCCCAAATGTTCGCTCTACAATGTTTCTGCAAGAATAATGCAAATAATTGAACATTTCTTTATGTTCATTTGGTGCTCGCAATTATCGTGTCGCACCTCGACGAAATTCTGCAAAGTGGTATCTCACATTATCCCCTTTATATGGAGCCGTATATCCCTTTATGTGTGAATATCCTGCATCAACAAGATAATATTTATCCCAGATGGATGTGGCAAATTCAGTTCAGGTCTACGAAGTGCCTCGCCAAATATACAGTTATCATGAGCTGCTCCTTCCCACCCAACCCATGCAAATATAAAACACATATTAAAGTCGATTACAACAAGAATATTTTGAGTAGGATAACCTTTACGCCCAATATATGGTATCTCTTGACCTTGAGGCAATCTTGCTTTCACATGTGTGTCATCAAGTGCTCCAATACAATCCAAAAAATATATACATGCATAAACTAAATATAAGTTTACACTAGATAATTTTTTGAGTTAAAATGTAAAAATATAATAATGTAATTATTAAGTAATGTTACTTACTTTAAAGAAAGGGAGATATCGTTGATCACATGGCTTGTGATCTCCTGCACCACCATTATAACTTGGATGTGATTGAATTATGTCTCTTGCAAGCTTACCAATGGCCTTTAAAACACTATGAAAATGCCTATGAATTGTTTCTCCTGAATGTTGAAAAATCTCTTGTACCAATTGATTTCCGGCACCATGTGCACAAATCATCAAGAACATCCTTAACTCCTCATAGACAGACATCCCACGCGTGGATTTAAGACCATATTTGTTAGTTAGATCTTTGCTTAAATCAAGAAACACTGACTTCCTCAATCGAAAATTTTCATAATACCGAGTCTCATTTCCATGTAATATCTCTTGAATAAATATATTCCTAATGCGTTTAGATGTACGACATGGTTCCTTGAAAATATATTTCTCATAATATATCAATATACTCTTACATGTTATTCGATATAGTGCCATCCATTCCTTATTTTCTTGAGTTTCCTCTTCTTCACTTTCGTCATTTAACAAGTCATTGTTCGAGCATCCCATTAAACTTAAATGAAACAGACATACAAATTGTTACAAATTAAAAATGACAAATGATAACTTCAAAGTTGATAGTATATTCATCTATTAAAATAAAACACGTAATGTCTAAACAAGAAATGATTAAACCACCATTATGTCTAAAGAGGAAACAAAACATTAAGAAAATATAACCTTCTGCACATACTTTAAAGGGAAAGTTAAAATGTCTAATGCTAATGTAATATGGGTAAGGCATCATCAACAACTTCTCAGATTGGATTAGATGGATTATTCGACACGAAGGATCATCGATGGTTGTACTCCAACCAAGATTTCCTAGCTTTATCATTAGACAATTTCAAAAATGGATGTCGCATCTCTTTTTGTGTCAACAAGTTCACAATACAATTAAAAATATCATTCCCTCCAAGAATATTTTCTAAAATGTCCATGCACTTCTCAATGGTAGGATCTGAAGATTTAGATGTGCTTTTGTTATACATGAACTCAATTAGGGAGTGTATCTCCTCTTTTAGCGATAATGAATTAGTTTTTGTCTTGCGCTTTTTCACTTGACTGCTACTGCCACTGTCATCTATTGACTTTCATTTTCTAAGCGATGGCTCAGGAAATGTAATTGAATCCATATTCTACAAGTCATTGTCACGACCCTAAACCCGGATCCAGATCATGATGGCGCCTATCGTGAAATAAGGCCAGCCGACACAAATCCCCAATCTATTTAAACAGATATAATAATTCAATTTAAGTTATTAACAAGTAATAAATCCCAAAATAGAGTGAAATAGAACATGTGTGGAAATAAACACAGCCCGACATCAGAGTGTCACCAGTCATGAGTATCTAAACAACCGTCTAAAAGTAGGAAGAGTCTACATAGTCTACTACAAATCCAGTACAAATGAAGATAAAAATAGGAAGGAGAAGCATTGGGCTGTGAACGCCAAGCAACTACCTAGTGAACTCCGGACAGGCTGCTGGAAGCAATCAACCCTCGCTAGCAGGACCCGAGGCTCCTGAATCTGCACACATGGTGAAAGAAATAATGTGAGTATGCCAACTCAGTGAGTAATAAAAGTAAAGGCAGCTGAGCAATAAGAAAACATGTACAACACAGCAACATGCTACAAAGAGGCAGTATAATTCCAATACAATGCAATAAAATAGTGAAAACTTATAAAAACACCTTAGTTCAACAAGAACCTCTTTAAAACCCCTTTTAATAGTTCAAACGAGTAAATGAAAAACATGGAGAAAAGATAGAAACACAAATCAGCCCCTCGGGAAAAATACCAACAGAACCAGCCCCTCGGGCAATAACATGAAACAACATTAGCCCTCGGGCTATATCACATCATAAACTGAGTACCGCGCTCACTGGGGGTGTACAGACTCCGGGAGGGGACCATTACGGCCCAAGCGCAATATCAAGCCATCTCGTGGCATAATCAATAAGCGCTCGACCTTATATCAAGCCACCTTGTGGCGTACAACTCAGGCCCTCGGCCTCATAATCATGAATCAGCTTAATACCGTTGTGGCGCGCAGCCCGATCCCATAATAACCTCACAACACAGGCTCTCGGCCCTACTCAGTCAGAAATCTCTAAAAGCCACTCGGGCACAGTAAAATATGATGTTCAGCTCAAATATCATTTAAGATGTCAAAACAGAGTAAACATGGCTGAGTTATAAAAATAGTAGAATATAGCATGATTGAGTACAAGTATAAAGTCAAAACAGTGAGGAATAGTAGTAAAATCCACTAACGATCCAAAACAGTTGGCACGAGGCCCAAATATGGCATTCAACCCAAAACATAATGATAACAAACAGTTTTCAACCAAATACGCAGTTAAATAGTCATACGGGATGGACTAAATCACAATCCCCAACGGTACACGACCCCACGCTCGTCATCTAGCGCGTGCGTTACCTCAAAATAGCACAACGATGTGAAATACGGGGTTTTATACCCTCAGGACAACATTTACAATCATTACTCACCTCTATCCGGTCCAAACTCTAGCCCGCGATGCCTTTGCCTCTCGAATCGGCCTCCGGATGCTCCAAATCTAACCAGAATCAGTGTAAAACCATCAAAATAAGCTAAGGGAATAAACCTACTAGAAAGTAATCAAATTACAATACAAATCCCAAAATTGGCCAAACCCGACCCCCAGGCCCACATCTCGGAATCTGATAAAAATTACATCAATAGGCTCCTTATCACTCCCCGAGTTCATTCATATCAAAAGCATCAAAATACATCCACAAACTACCCCTCAAATCCCTTATTTTAGGTCTCCAATTAGAAGCCCTAGTTCTTCAATATTTAGGCTTAAATTCTATAAATTCCATGATTAATTAGATAGAAAACACATTAAGATTGAGTATTGAGTCCATAAATCTTACCTCAAAGTGTTCCCCCTTGATTCCCTCTTCAATCCTCTTCAAAAAGCTCTATAATCGCCCAAAAATGGAGGAACTTAGACCCAAAATCGCGGAATTGGTCTAAAACATTTTGCCCAGCACTTAAAAATCCTTCATCGCGAACGCGGTCAACGCCTCACGTTCGTGAAGCACAAATTTGAGTTGACCACTTTTCCTTCATTGCAAACGCGACGCCCTTCACGTGAATGCAAATACTTAGCCTCACAAACCATCGCGAACGCGTCTGTCAGTTCACTGACTCCAACCCTTCGCGAACGCGGGACCTCCATCGCGAACGTGAAGACAAAAAGTCTCCAACACTCACAGCAGATTTTCTGCAATCTTATTCAACTTGAGATGATCCGTTCAACCACCCAAAACTTACCTGAGGCCCTCGGGACCTTAACCAAACACACCAACATATCCCATAACATCATTCAAACTTGTTTCAACCTTCAGAACATTCAAAACAACATCAAAACACCAAATTTGCATCGGATTCAAGCCTAAGACTTCCAAAATCTTCCAAATTTCGCTTTCGATCAAAAAGTCTATCAAACCACGTCCGAATGACCTGAAATTTTGCACACACGTCCCAAATGACACAACGGACCTATTGCAACTCCCGGAATTCCATTCTGACCCTTATATCAAAATCTCACCTACCTACCAGAAAATGAAAAAATTCCAATCGCCAATTTAAGCCTAAATCTACTCTGTGCCTCCAAAACACATTCCAATCACGCTCCTAAGTCCCAAATCACCTCCCAAAGCTATCCGAATCATTGAAACTCACATCCGAGCCCTTTATCACATAAGTCAACATTCGGTTGACTTTTCGAACTTAAGCTTACTCAAAAGAGACTAAGTGTCTCAAACCTTACCAAACCTCTCCGAACCCGAGCCAACCATACCGATAACACATAGTACATCACAACAAGGCAATAAGAAGCAGAAATGGGGGAAATATAGTGGTATCTCATGAAACAACCGGCCGGGTCGTTACATCCTCCCCTCTTAAACAAACGTTTGTCCTCGAACGAGTCTAGAAACATACTTGAAACCTCAAATAGGTAAGGATATCTGCTCCGCATCTCCCGCTCGATCTCCCAGGTAGCCTCCTCCACGGGCCGACCTCTCCACTGCACTTTCACTAAAGCTATATCCTTTGATCTTAGCTTTCGAACCTGACGCTCCAAAATAGCCACTAGCTCCATATCATAAGTCAAATCACCATCTAACTGAACCGTGCTGAAATCCAGAACATGAGACGGATCCCCAATATACTTCTGAAGCATAGAAACATGAAATACCGGATGCACACTCGACAAGCTGGGTGGCAAAGCAAGCTCATAAGCCACCTCCCCAATCCTCTGAAGCACCTCAAAAGGCCCAATGAACCGAGGACTCAATTTACCCTTCTTCCCAAATCTCATAACACCCTTCATGGGTGAAACCTTCAACAGAACCTTCTCACTAACCATGTAGGACACATCCCGAACCTTCCTATAGCATAACTGCATAACTCTTTTGTCTCGACTATGCTATATGAATCCTCTCCTGAATCACCTTCACATTGTCTAAAGCATCCTGCACCAAGTCTGTACCCAATAGCCTAGCCTCACCCGGTTCAAACCAACCAACTAGAGATCTACACCGCCTCTCATACAAAGCCTCATATGGAGCCATTTGAATACTCAACTGGTAGTTGTTGTTATAAGCAAACTCTGCGAGTGGTAGAAACTAATCTCATGACCCTCCGAAATCAATGACACAAGCACGCAACATGTCCTCCAATATCTGAATAGTGCGCTCGGACTGCCCGTTCGTCTAAGGGTGAAAAGTTGTGCTCAACTCAACCTGAGTACCCAACTCTTGCTGCTCAAACCTCTAAAACTGCGAAGTGAACTGAGTGCCCCTATCTGAAATGATGGAAATTGGGACACCATGCAAACGAACAATCTTTAGGATATAGATCTCTGCCAACCACTCTGAAGATAGGTAGTACACACAGGAATGAAGTGCGCGGACTTGGTCAGCCGATCCTCAATCACCCAAATAGCATCGAACTTCTTCAAAGTTTGTGGGAGCCCAACTACAAAGTCCATGGTGATCCGCTCCCACTTCCACTCTGGAATATCCATCGGCTGAAGCAAGCCACTCGTTCTCTGTTGCTCATATTTCACCTACTAACAATTGAGACACCGAGCTACAAATCCCATAATATCCTTCTTCATTCTCCTCCACCAATAATGTTGTCTTAGATCCTGATACATCTTTGCGGCACTCGGATGAATGGAATACCGCGAGCTATGAGCCTCCTCCAGAATTAACTCCCGAAGCCCATCTACATTGGGCACACATATCTGACCCTGCATCCTCAACACCCCATCATACCAATAGTCACATCTCTAGCATCATCGTGCTGACCTCTGTCCTTAAGGACAAACAAATGTGGATCATCATACCGGCTCTCTGATGCGATCATATAAGGAAGGCCGAGAAATCACATAAGCCAATACCTGACTGGGCTCCAAAATATCTAACCTCACAAACTGATTGGCCAAGGCATGAACATCAACTGCAAGAGGTCTCTCCCTAACATGCATATATGCCAAACTCCTCATACTCACCGCCTTCCGGCTCAAAGCATCAGCCACCACATTGGCCTTCCTCGGATGGTACAAGATAGTAATATCATAATCCTCCAACAAATCCAACCATCTCCGTTACCTCAAATTGAGATCCTTCTGCTTGAACAAGTTTTGGAGGCTAAGATGATCAGTAAACACCTCACAAGACACGCCATACAAATAATGCCTCCAAATCTTCAACACGTGAACAATGACAGCCAACTCCAAATCATGAACATGGTAGTTCTTCTCATGGGGCTTCAACTGACGAGAAGCATAAGCAATAACTCTACCCTCCTACATCAATACACACCCAATACCCACTCTCGAAGCATCACAATACACGACATATAAACCTGAAGCTGATAGCAAAACTAACACTGGAGTTGTGGTCAAGGCAGTCTTGAGCTTCTGAAAGCTTTCCTCACACTCATCCGACCACCTGAATAGGGCACCCTTTTAAATCAACTTGGTTAAGGGCGATGCGATAGATGAGAATCCCTGAACAAAACAGCGGAAATAACTCGCCAAACCAAGAAAGCTGCTAATCTTTGTTGGTGAGGAGGGTCTGGGCTAACTTTGAACTGCCTCTATCTTCTTTGGATCAACCTGAATACCCTCACTGGACTCCATATGCCACAAGAAAGCCACTGAACTGAGCCAAAACTCACACTTGGAGAACTTTTCATAAAACCTCTCCTCCCTTAGTATCTGCAACACAACTCTCAAATGCTCCGCGTGCTCCTCCTAACTACGCGAGTATACCAGAATATCATCAATGATAACTATGACAAATGAGTCGAGATAAGGCCGAAACATGTTGTTCATCAAATGCATGAACGCTGCTGGGGCATTGATCAGCCCAAAAGATATCACCAAGAACTCATAATGACCATATCGGGCCCTAAAAGACATCTTAAGAATATTCGAGTCCCTAATCTTCAACTAGTGATAACCTGAACAGAGATCGATCTTGGAGAACACCCTCGCTCCCTAAAGCTGGTCAAATAAATCTTCAATGCGAGGCAAAGGATACTTGTTCTTAATTGTAACCTTGTTCAACTGCCTGTAATCAATGCATATCCTCATAATGTCATCATTCTTCTTCACAAATAGAACAAGCGCACCCCAAGGCGACACACTAGGACGAATGAACCCCTTATCAAGGAGTTCCTGAAGCTGCTCCTTTAACTCCTTCAGCTTTGCTGGTTCCATACGTACGGTGGAATATAAATAGGATGAGTTCCCGGCTCTAAATCAATACCAAAATCAATATCCCTGTCCGGTGGCATGACCGGCAGGTCTTCAGGAAATACATCAAGAAAATCTCTCACAACAGGAACAAAATCAATACTAGGAGTCTCTCTACCGACATCCCTCACAAAGGCTAAGTAAGAAAGACAACCCTTCCCAACCATATGCTGGGCTTTCAAGAATGAAGTTACCCTACTAGGAATATAATCAGTCGAACCTCGCCACTCAATTCGTGGTACACCCGACATAGCCAATGTCACTGTCTTAGCATGATAGTCCAAAATATCACAATACGGAGATAGCCAATCCATGCCCAATATAACATCGAAGTTTACCATACATAATAACAACAGATACACTCGGGTCTTCAGACCCCCAATAGTCACCATACATGACCGGTACACACGGTCTACAACTACCGTATTACCTACCGGAGTAGATACACGAATAGATGAAACAAAAGATTCACAAGGCATATCCAAATAATGAGCACAGTATGATGACACATAAGAATAAGTGGAACCGAGATCAAATAATACAAAGGCATCTCTGTGGCAGACTGAGACAATACCTATAATTACGACGTTTGAAGCAATAACATCGGGTCAAGCTAGAAGTGCATAGAAATGCGCCTGACCGCCACCTGATCGACCTCCCCCTCTAGGGTGACCCCTAGCTGACTGACCTCCACCCCTAGCTGGCTGGGTGGGTGGTGGTGAAGTAACTAGCACTGAAGCCGATGTCTGACTCCTCTGCTGAGATGAACCCCCAAGACGATGAGGACACTTCCTCCACATATGACCCATCTCTCCACACTCATAGAAACTCCCGGGTGCTGAAGACGGGGACTGAAGGGAACCCCTAGCACTGGAATATTTAGCAGATGCACCTGGCATAGAAGAGCCCTGAACTGATGGAGCACAGGATGAACTCTAAGCTGGAAGGGCACTGAGTGATGACTGGCCCTGATGTGAACTGTGAGAACCATGACCTGATGACGCCCTACGATAACCTGGGCAAGCTGACTGAGCATGTTTGAATGGACAGCCTCTGCCGTGCTGAACTGACCTCTCGAAGGAGCTCTACCATAACTACCAGATCCCCGAGGCCTCTTGACCTCCCTCTCATCTCGCTCCTGGCGACGAACTGACTCAATCTCGCGAGCAATATCAACAACCTCCTCAAAGGTAGCACAAGACACCCTCTCCCTGGTCATGAGAATACGAAGCTGATACGTGAGGCCATCAACGAACCTCCTAATCCTCTCTCTCTTCATAGTAACCAACCAAACAACATGACGAGCTAACTCCGAGAACCTTATCTCATACTGCGTCACAGTCATCTCTCCCTGACACAACCATTCGAACTGCCTGCGCAGCTTCTCTCTGCGAGACTTTCACACATACTTCTCCAAAAAGAGAACGGAGAACTGCTGCCAGGTAAGGGGTGCTGCACCAATAGGCCTACGCCTATCATGAGCCTCCCACCAAGTGAAGGCAGCTCCAGAAAATCGAAAAGTAGTGAAAGCAACCCCACTGGTCTCCAGAATACCCGCTGTACAAAGAATCCTCTAACACTTGTCCAAGAAACCCTGGGCATCCTTGCCCTCTACACCACTGAAAGTCAGAGGCTGAAGTCTACCAAACCTCTCCAACCTGCACTGTTCGTCCTCTAGCATGGCAGGAGCTACATAGTCCTGAGCAGCTATAACCGACTAGGCTAGATGTGCCCCCGGTGTCTGAAGTCCGTGCACGACCTGCTCAGGTGTGCGAGCGGCGGGAGTCTGAGTGCCTCCCCCAGCCTAAGAAGTAGTTGCGGCTGTTGTAATTGAGACTGCATAAGCTAGGCCAGTGCATGCTGATAGAATCTGGGCCAGGGCCTCTTGAAGACCCGGAATCACAATGGGCACAACTGGTGCTGCTGGAGCATCCACAACTGGGACCTGATCCTGAACTGGGGCGGCTGGTGGATCTGTAGGTGTTGCCCTAGCTGTTATGCGGGCTACACCCCTGCCCCTACCGAGACCTCGACCGCGTCCTCGGCCTCTAGTAGCCCCAGCTGGTGGTATTGGTGGTTGTCCACCCTGATCGGTCGCTTGTGTCCTCACAATCTGTGAGAGAATAGACTAACAAGAGTTTAGTATTCGGATCAACAGATTTGCACGAGAAGAATTTCAAGAATATGAAGTTTTTCCTAAAGGTTCTACAGCCTCTCGAGGATAAATACATACGTCTTCGTACCGATCCACGAGACTTTACTAAACCTACTCATGACTCGTGAGACCTATGTGACCTAGGCTCTAATACAACCTTGTCACAACCCTAAACCCAGACCTGGTCGTGATGGCGCCTATCGTGAAACAAGGCCAGCTGACACAAATCCCCAATCTATTTAAACAGATATAATAATTCAATTTAAGTCATTAATAAGTAATAAATCCCATAGAGTGAAATAGAACAGGTGCGGAAATAAACATAGCCCGACATCGGGGTGTCACCAGTCATGAGCATCTAAACAACCGTCTAAAAGTAGGAAATGTATGCATAGTCTACTACAAATCTAGTACAAATGAAGATAAAGATAGGAAGGAGAAGTACTGGGCTGCGAACGCCGAATAACTGCCTAGTAAACTCCGAACAGGCTGCTGGAAGCAATCAACCCTCGCTAGCAGGACCCGAGGCTCCTGAATCTGCACACAGGGTGCAAGGAGTAACGTGAGTACGCCAACTTAGTGAGTAATAAAAGTAAAGGCAGCTGAGCGATAAGAAAACACGTAAAACACAACAACATGCTACAAATAGGCAGTATAAAGCCAATACAATGTAATAAAACAGTGAAAACTTATAAAAATACCTTAGTTAAACAAGAACCTCTTTAAAACCCCTTTTAATAGTTCAAACGAGTAAACGAAAAATAGGGAGAAAAGATAGAAACACAAATCAGCCAATCGGGCAAAATACCAATAGAACCAGCCCCTCAAGCAATAACACAGAACAACATCAGCCCCTCGGGCTATATCACATCACAAACTGGGTACTCGCACTCACTGTGGGTGTATAGACTCCGGGAGGGGACCCTTACGGCCTAAGCGTAATATCAAGCCATCTCGTGGCATAATCAATAGGCTCTCGGCCTCATATCAAGCCACCTTATGGCGTACAACTCAGGTCCTCGGCCTCATAATCATGAATCAGCTCAATACCACTGCAATGCGCAGCCTGATCCCATAATAACCTCACAACACAGGCCCTCGGCCCTACTCAATCAGAAACCTCTTAAAGCCATTCAGGCACAGTAAAATATGATGCTCAGCTCAAATATCATTTAAGATGTCAAAACAGAGTAAACATGTCCGAGTTATAAAAATAGTAGAATCTAGCATGACTGAGTACAAGTATAAAGTCAAAACAGTGAGGAATAGTAGTAAAAATCCACTAAGGATCCAAAACAGTTGGCATGAGGCCCAAATATTGTATTCATCCCAAAATATGATGATAACAAATAGTTTTTAACAGTCATACGGGATGGACTAAGTCACAATCCTCAACGGTGCACGACCCCACGCTCGTCATCTAGCGTGTGCGTCACCTCAAAATAGCACAACGATGTGAAATCCGGGGTTTTATACCTCAGGACAATATTTACAATCATTACTCACCTCTATCCGGTCCAAACTCTAGCCCGCGATGCCTTTGCCTCTCGAATCGGCCTCTGAATGCTCCAAATCTAACCAAAATCAGTGTAAAACTATCAAAATATGCTAAGAGAACAAAGCCCACTCGAAAGTAATCAAATTACAACAAATCCCGAAATTGGCCAAACCCGAACCCCGGGTCCATGTCTCGGAATCCGATAAATTACATCAATAAACTCCTTATCACTCCCCAAGTTCATTCATATCAAAAGCACCAAAATACAACCATAAATGACCCCTCATATCCCAAATATTAGGTCTCCAATTACAAGTCCTAGTTCTTCAATATTTAGGCTTAAATTCTATAAATTCCATGATTAATTAGGTAGAAAACACATTAGGATTGAGTATTGAGTCCACA
Organism: Nicotiana sylvestris; assembly: GCF_000393655.2. Taxonomy (NCBI): domain Eukaryota; kingdom Viridiplantae; phylum Streptophyta; class Magnoliopsida; order Solanales; family Solanaceae; genus Nicotiana; species Nicotiana sylvestris. Next base: position 59,280,932 of record NC_091065.1, read on the forward strand.
AATCTTACCTGCAAGTGTTCCCCCTTAATTCTCTTTTCAATCCTCTTCAAAAAGCTCTAAAATCGCCCAAAAATGGAGGAACTTATACCCAAAATCACGGAATTGGTCTTTTAAAACATTCTGCCCAACACTTAAAAATCCTTCATCGCGAACAAGGTCAACGCCTCGCGTTCGCGAAGCACAAATTTGAGTTGACCACTTTTCCTTCATCGCGAACGCGACGCCCTTCACGCGAATACTAAGACTTAGCCTCACAAACCATCGCAAACATGTCTGCCCTCTCGTGAACACGAAGCTCACTAACTCCAACCCTTCGCGAACGTGGGACCTCCATCGCGAACGTGAAGGCCAAAAGTCTGCAACACTCACAACAGATTTTTTGCAATCTTTTTCAACTTGAAATGATCCGTTCAACCACCCGAAACTCACCCGAGACCCTTGATACCTCAACTAAACACACCAACATATCCCATAACATCATTCAAACTTGTTCCAACCTTCGAAACGCTCAAAACAATATCAAAACACCAAATTTGCATCAGATTCAAGCCTAAGAATTCTAAAATCTTCCAAATTCCGCTTTCGATCTAAAGGTCAATCACGTCTGAATGACCTAACATTTTGCACATACGTCCCAAATGATACAACAGACTGACCGCAACTCCCGGAATTCTATTCAGACCCCTATATCAAAATCTCACCTACCAACCGAAAAATGCCAAAATTTCAATTTCGCCAATTCAAGCCTAAATCTACTCAGTGCCTCCAAAATACATTACGATCATGCTCCTAAGTCCCAAATTACCTCTCGAAGCTATCCGAACTATCAGAACTCACATCCGAGCCCTTTATCACATAAGTCAATATCCGGTTGAATTTTCCAACTTAAGCTTACTCAAAAGAGACTAAGTGTCTCAAACCTTACCAAAACCTCTCAGAACCTGAGCCAACCAACCCGATAACACATAATACAGTTGAGAAAGGCAATAAGAAGCAGAAATAAGGGAAACAGAACAGTAAGTCATGAAACGACCGGCCGGGTCGTTACAGTCATGACTTGCATTGCTTCTTTCATCATTCCATTATTGTATGTCATTATCATAAACATCATTTGTTCCATCATCATCTTGATCTAACCCAACTTCTGAATCTTGTTCTTGATTTGCTGTACGTGCTCTCTCTCTGATGGCATCGATATTAGTAAATAAATTATCGTAACGAAATCATATCAACGAAAGGTCTTTGTTCCTAAAAATTTTTGTATTTAGCATTCTCCTGTAAAAATGAATTTAAAATTACTCTAAGCAAACAAATGAAACTAACAATTAAAAGAGTTATGAAATAATTATAGAAAATGGCAAGCAATGTACCTTAATTTTTTGCCCCCACCAATCATCATCTGCAATAATTATTTTTCTTGTGGCATCCCATCCTAAACCTGTCTCACCTCTCATCAACTGCTTAAAAAGAGCCCGCTCTGCTATCATGTGATCCCAATGATTTTTTATTTGTTTTCTAGTATATTGTAGTCCCGTCTTCTTATTGAACTCATTTACCATATTCTTCTATCCATCTTTAGACAATTAAGTGTTTGGCCTATTTTCTTTTCTAACTTCTTGCTCACACAATTCAATGAATTTAATACGTACATATTCGCCCCACTTAGCATTATTTCGTTCCCCCATAATTGAATGTTAATAATCTAAAGAGATTACAAGATTTAGCTATAAACGTACACATATAATAATATTTATGCACAACTCAAAATAATCAAAGTTCAAAAGAACGCCTTCTTATTTTTGTATGCTACATAATTTTGAAATATAAATAATATTCAATATTATAATAAGACCAACTATCTTAAAGTTCTAGTGACTAATAAAATAAGAGAAAGTATGTACAACGATGACTTACTAGAGAGAAGTACAAAAGAAAATATTTTAATTGTTTAAAAAAAAGAACACGAGAAAGCATGTAAGAAATAGTGATTAGGGCTGCTTATCGAGCGAATTTGGCAGATATTTACGCTTAACGGTTCGGCTTATCTGTTGTTGACTTTTCAATATACTAATCCGCTAGCCAACCGATAAGATATCGGGTGGTTTGGTATCAGGTTAACAATTATCGATCCATTATCGATTAAGTCTATGAGAAGACAATGAAAATGAGATTTGTTTATTGGCTAAATCTAAAAACAAAGGATATGAGTTTTAATCTCAACTGAGTCTCCTGGGTGCTTTAGAAGTTTCAAATCACAATGTAACTAGGAGATGTAGTATGCTTTCTAGACCCAAGAAAATGTATATTAGTTTGAAAAGGCAATAACGAGCCAGAAGTAGCTTCATTCATATTAGTTGGACAAGCGATATGTGCTTAATGAAAAAAGATAGTGAGATCAGTACTGTATAGGTCAAAATCTGAACCAAAGAATTCTACTTAAGGAAGAACGACCAAGAGTCAACCAAGCCGAGGTCAAACATAGGAAGCAATATACCAGCGAGTGATTCAGTTACTGCCGAGGTCGAGCACTCAATTCGGTTTGAACGGCTAGTTCGATACTTAGATATTTTAGAGAAATATTTTGCGGGATATTCTAAGAACTTAGGTAATACGGTTAAGGACCGCTGGGTAAGGAAAGTATTTGGTATTAATATCATGAGAGGGTGTGACATGGGGGGGGGGATAAGAACATACATACACAAACATATACATCTCTAAAAAAATGAAAATGCTTCCTAACCTCAGGCTCCTCGCCGAAAGAGGAGATAAGAGCTTTGAATCTCGGTATTCATTTGTAATTCAATTTTATCAAATATATGGAAGTCGGTTTTGTTCAAGGATGGTGATTCTTTTCCTTTATGTACTCTTCGATATCATTTGATATTATTGGAGCAATAATATATTTCTTACATTGTGAGATTCAATCGCAGCTATAATCAAATTTCATGTTCAGTTATGCTTGTTTATTCCTATCTCCTATCCCAAATCTAGAATAAATTATCTCTGGCTAGGATTTGCCCCAAATCTTTTTATTTAATTAGTTTAACAAAAATCCCTAATACTTTTTAGTCAAATAATTTGGCGCCGTCTGTGGAGAATTTTCTAGCCAAAATTTTAGTTTTCTCTAGATCTAAAGTCAGTCGGAGTTCCACTTCCCGGTTGTCGTAGCCTCGCCCTCTCATTACAAACACCAACTTGAGAAATTTGTAGGTGAGCTTTTAAAATAACCGAACCAACCAAGGTCAGATCTTTGCATGAAATCAGAATTATGTTTGATATCTATACGAAAGCCACGTCTTGCTGTAGTGATGGGTTTGGTATATCGTGAGTACGAGTTGTCAAAGTAGGATTATGGCCACTACTCACTGAGCACGCACACAATCCTATTTTCTATATTAGCGTTAGACACCAATCTATACTTTATGCACACTGCCCCCTCTCCCTTAGGAAAGGATGATAGCTTGTTGTGTAATTCTTCAAAATAAAAAGCTTGTCCTGCCCGTATATACGGAGTATAACTTATGTTTACCTTATTTTTGTGCACCTAGGACTGGATCTGACCGGGACTCGAACTCGGCATCCCAACAAGCAAAGTAAGTTGACAGCCCAAAAGATGCCCAGACTCGACTAACGATGAAGCTAAGTACGAGGGTGAGATCAAATCTGAAGCCAACATTTGAGTATGGGGAAAAATGAGTCATTCTACAGTGCCCCTCTCCCCTGGCCAACCAATCAGTTCAAGGTAACAAATGATTTTGTTTGGGTTTAACTTTGTTATTTTTCTTTTGGATTGGGATAGGAACAGGAGCATTCTCCCAGATGAGCGAACAAGGAACAAACGCCATCAAAACAACACACCAGGAAAACGTTCTGCACCATATCATCCTGCAGGTAACGGTCGAGTAAAATCTCTCCAATAAGTTGGTGCTTAACGCCATAAAGGGAAACACCTGTATAGACTAAACTAGGTAACTAGCCTGGAAAATATATGAATCTCTCCAACAAGTTGGTGCTTAACGCCATAAAGGGAAAATCCTGTATAGACTGGGACTGGGTCACCAGCCCGAAAAATATACGAATCTCTCCAACAAGTTGGTGCTTAACGCCATAAAGGGAAAAACTTGTATAGACTGGGACTGGTCACCAGTCTAGAAAATATACGAATCTCTCCAACAAGTTGGTGCTTAACGCTATAAAGGGAAAAACTTGTATAGATTGGGACCGAGTCACCAACCTAGAAAACATACGATTCTCTCCAGCATGCAAACAGAACACAAGTGTGTGAAACTCACCCACGCACTCATCAAAGCAACTATGCGACAATACAACTAGCTAAAATTTGATCTCGTCCATACATTAAGATGTACCCAAGCTTGATCAAGACATTCATCGCCCCGCTTATCAACTACTTCTCTAGGCCGAGCGATGAAGGGTCTAGATAGACTGGGACTCCTTGAATGTATGTACGGATCGAACAGAAACATGTAATATTCTCCAATGAATAAACAAAGCAGTATGACATTCTTACACAATGCCAAATATACACAATCATGCCAATGCAAAGGAAATATACATTCGATCTCACTTGAATTATTTTCTAAGTCTACATTTGACCTCGCTCGAATCGAATTACATTTAACCTTCCTCGAATCAATCTACATTCGACTTTGCTTGAAACTTACATTCGATCTTTCTCGAATTCATTAAGAATTAAATTCGACTACGCTCGAATTAGCAATTCAAAATTCGACTTCGCTCGAATTAGCAAGTCAAATCTAACCTCACTCAAATTAACAAATTAAATTTGACCTCACTTGAATTAGCAAGTTAAAATTCGACCTCGCTCGAATTAGCATGTCAATTCTGACCTCGCTCGAATTAACAAATTAAATTCGACCTCACACGAATTAGCAGGTCAAATTTGACCTCACTCGAGTTAATAAATCAAGTTCGACCTCGAATTAGTAGGTCAAATCTGACCTCGCTCGAGTTAACGAGTCAAGCTCGGCCTCGCCTGAATCAGCAGGTCAAATTCGACCCCGCTCGAGTTAACTACCAAAAGTCAGGGACTTATTACAAGAAGATCAAAGAAATTCGAAAAGAAAAAAAAAGTAAAAGCCAAAGGCGTACAATCAAGGACGAATCAACTATTTCATTCAAATAAAAAATAGCGTCTTACAAAGGGCCAAAAGGCCCCCCACCCAACCAACTAAGTAAAAAAAACTAAGTATTGTTGATACCCAATTTTTTCCTCATATATTTTTAATTTTTCATATATACTTTCAAAATATTGTACATGCATTTAAAAATATGCACAAGTGTTTTATAATTTTCTACAATTTTTTAAAGGCCCTAAATCCATTTATTTCTGCATTTTTTTAATTGCATAAGTGTTCAAAACTATCCCTCATATTATTTTATGATGATTTAATCATCTGTATTCATCATTTATGTTCATGTGAGTGTTCAAATATTTTAATTGCATTTTTTATAATTACATTTGCATATTTAAGACTATAATTGCATATTTTGCAAAAATAGCCCCTACATATGCATAACTACATTATCTATACAAAAAGTAACTTTTTATATTTTTATAATATTGAGTAATTGTTTTAAATCACTTTCATGCTTGAAAATCTTTTTTTATCATTTAATTATCTATTTTTAAAATTATTTTATTAATTAATTGAGCATTTAACAAATAACCTCTTTAGTTTCTTTGCTTTTCGGACCTAACCCCTAAATATTAGCCCACACCCTTTAAAACCAGCCCAGTCCACCCCCAGGCCCAACATATACCTGCCCGACCCAATAAATCATTTAATCGTGGCCGTTGATCTTTTAGATCAACAATCCACAATTAACCTTACCATTTTTAACTCAAACGACCCTCTAACCTAGCTCATTTGGTTACACTCCGCCTCCCTTCGTTCCCTCATCTCTCAACTCTCTCTCAACCTAACCCTAACCCTAGTCGCCGTCACCGGCGTAAATTTCCCTCCTATAGTGCTCCTGTGCATTCTCCGACTACCCTTGGTCTCCTACACTCCATGGCTCTTCGATTTCAGGGGTCCTTGAGAAGATCTCAAGGAAACCCAACGGGTTCTGGTTTGAAACTTGCATGTCTCAGGCCATTTTCGTTTGTAAGTGAGGATTTCCTCTTGTTTCTATTACGAATCCATGGGTCTTTTGACCAATTCTCTTTATCTCTATTATTTTCTAAAAAAAACCCTAGTTATTTCTGTCAATTGTTCTCAGATCTTTATCGATCTGAGATGATTCGAGTATTATTAAGCATTTTTCCTAAAACAATCTCTTGTTTGAATTGATTATTTTGATTTTTAGTCACTCTTTCTAAACTAGGGTTCATCTCAAACTTTTCTTCAACAATTTTTCTAAGTTCTCAGTGTTTAGTTAATTGTTTCTTCATCATCTTAACTGATTTCCGCATGAATGTTCAAACCCTAGTTGATTCTGTGCGATATACTGGTTTCTATGATTTTGTTTCTATACTTTGTTATTTTTGTGATACTAGTCGTATTAGTTTACTCCATTTTTGGGCTTAAATGTTTTCCTTGTTAAAATCCAGTATTTTTTTGAGATTTTGCCCTAATTAATCTCTATTTATGGTTTGAACCTGTTTTCTTGCTGAATTCTGTATTTTTGTGAAGCTTTACTTATTTAATTTCTATTTATGGAATCTGAGCAATTTTCCCCCAAAAATCAATATTCTTTTGAAGGTTTTACTGATTATTTCCTATTATTTTGCCGTATTAAAATCTGTATGCACAGATCTTATTTGTTCCCTTATTTGACTTTAATTGATCACACTTGCGTTAATAAGTTATCCGTATGGTTTTGGGATTCTTACTGATTCCCTATTTGGTATGATTTGGATTCCTTACCCTAATCAACCCTTTTTTTTTGCTATGACCGTTAAGTGATTACCCCTAATTAAGGGGTCTATTCTGGACTCCCTTACATGAATTGATTCTATGATTATTTGATTGCCCCTAATTGACTGACTTCTGATTCTCTTTACCTTATTTGCTCTACTCCTTAAGTGCTATATATACACTCTTGTTTTACCTCTCAAAGTCACCGACAATAGTTCAAACACACACACAAACTTTCTCTCATCTCTTTCTCTGCTACTCGTGTTCATTGCTTGTTTAGCCGGCTGAAAGCCAAGGCTAAGCTGATGAATCCTGCCTACTTTACCTTCTGTTTCTGCTTCCTGGTATGCTCCCCTATTTCCATTCAATTAAACCTATGTGTTTTCTTACAATCAATATGCCTTCTTTTGAACCTGTATGTTTTCCTGCTTAGCATGTCTACTACTATTTTAATTCAACTATGTGCCCTATTATCAGCATGTTCACTTTCCTGTTATTAAACCAGTATGATCTCTACATCAGCCTGCCTATCTTTAATTAAACCTATGTGCTTCATGTATATTGTTCCTAGTCAGCGTGTGTACTGTCACTCAATTAGACTATATGTTTCCTGCTATTCAATGTGTTTCCTTACAATTAACATGCCTTCTTTCTGCTTAATCAAACTGATGTGTCTGCTCCAATGGTATGTCTACCCATATGTTTACTGTAGTAGCATCCCTACCTCTATTTTATTGAACCTATGTGTCTTGTTTTCAACCTGTTTACCCATGTTTTAGCCAGACCTATGTGCTTCTGCTTTCAGCAAGTCTGTGTACTTACTTATGTCTAAACTGGATCTATGTCTACTAGCACGCTCTTAAAATGTTCACCTCTCACAATATGACTCCCCAGCCCTACTATCTCTCTATATGTGACTGAATGCTCACCTAGTGGCAGTTAATTAACAAAGTTGAAACTCTAAGTTACCCTGTTTCTGTATATTATTTGACTACTGGGACCTTTGTTTGAGTTACAATAATGGAATGACCTTGTTTGCTCCTTACTTCCTGAGAATCCAAAACTATTTTTCTTAAAACTACCTCCTATTTTCAACTCCTTTTCTTAGAACACCTAGGATCTTGCCCCTCTAGTGTGAGCATTGCTTAGGAGTCCATGAGACTCCTCTGAACTTTGACACACTGGAGATGGATTTCCAAACTTGCTCACAAAGGGTTACTTTGAAAGTTTTTTAGTGTGAGCATTGTCCGGGGTCCCTGAGGCCCTTGGGAACTTTGACACACTAGGATACTATTGGGTGCACTATGAGGTTATGGCATTTTTTGGACTGGTTGAAGGCTTGGTTTGCTAGGTTTTTCCTTTGGGCCTATGTTCAGGCTCCCTATAGTTGTAGCAATCTCACTTCTGTAATTCATTGTTAATGTTGGTCTGTAATAATAATTTTTGTAAACAGATATTGGGGAAATTAGTAAAAGGGAGGGATTCTTATGCATATCCTATTGGGAAAGGGTAGATACCATGCCTATAGGTTGTTACAATATTGTTTCTTTAGATACCATGCATATAGGGTTTAAAAGACTGATCCTGCATTCTAGATAACATGCTTGTAAGTTTGCTGCGCTTTTTGCTTAGATACCATGCCTATAGATTGTTACAATGTTGTTTATTTAGATACCATGTCTATAGGGGTTTTTTAAAATTAATTCGTCCTGCATGTAAGTTTGAAAAGAATCAGCTTCTGCATACTAACAAGGTTTAAATCAGTCTTCTGCATGTTTTAAAACTAATTGCTGCATTTAGATGCCATGCCTATAGGACTTAATAAACTCAAACCATTTTAAACTGATTCCCAAAATTCTGATTGTATTTAGACAACATGTTTATAGGGTATTATAGATCTACGCCTATGCAAGCCTATAGGAAATCAAGGTCTAATAGAATTGTGAAACCATGCTTTGCTTACTTGTGACTGCCCAGATTCAACAGGTTCTAAAATCAGTAGGCAAACTGATCAGGTCTTTAACGCTTTGCCTTAACTTAATGCTGCGTATTCTCCGCTTGTCATGCTCACCTAGATATCCTATTCTAGGACCTCTCTGAAATATCTGAAGTCTGTTGTTTGAGACATGCTAATTGTCTGTTTATTTGTAGAGGTAAACATGAGCCCCTTTAACTGTTTCTTATTTGACAGTCCTGTTTGTTCTTTGTTGTCACTTAGATTTTCCCTTTTAAACACCTTAGGAGAGTCTAGAACTGCCTAAAATTAGAGGTCCGAATCACCTGCAGGGCCATAAGGAAGGGACGGGTAATGCACTCATAGAGTTCTTTAATCAAAATCGATTACATGACCACTAAGGGGAAGGGTAATTGGGTAGTAAAAGGATATGATGACATGTGCGCTAATGCCATGTGTAACCCCTCTATTTGAGGAAAGTTTACCGGGTATTGTACAAATATGATCCTGTAGGCTAAAAAAACTAGGACCCCTTTTACCCCCTTTGTTATAAATGTAATACCAATCTGTCTAATTTGTTTTATCTGTTTATAAGACAAACTCACATAATTGAGTTCGGCTGAGACCCACCGTTGTGGACAGTGAGGGGTTCCTAACGCACCTTAAATCCGTTAGGTGGCGACTCTTCAAATCTCATACCCAATTCCCAAAAGGAAATGAGTTGTTTCTAATGAATGTCGAAACCCGGACTCTGCGAGGAAAATGGGGGTACGATAGTATGACGACTCTGCTGTGGATATTTTAGGCCCTTACCATAACGAACTTGTTTTTGTGAATTAGTCTTAAGCATGCTTTATTCCGTTAATACATGTGCACCCTTTCCCCTCCCCCCCTTATTTGGATTTAATTGCCTTTTTAAGCATTTATGATTTCCTTTACTCTAGAAACTGACTTGTCTCCCTATTTTATTTCTTAGCGTCTTTTAATTATTAAATACTGCATTTACCATTTTTAATGTGAAAATACGTGACAACATGCTATTTATTGTTGCATATATCATGCTCAACATCATATTCCAGTCGTGCGTAACCAATCCTATAGCAACGCTTGATGAGTTTTTACGCTCTTCCTATATGTCACCCCTTAAATTGGGAAAGGCGTATTTGCGATAAAACTAGTCGATCAGTGGTGCAGTCGACGGTTCCGTGCCTTTCCCCCTCAAGTTGTCCGCTTGAGGGTACCAGTCTAGACCTCTATAGAAACCTTACTCTAGTTAATTGTACATGCATCATGGTCAAACCTAGCTGGGTTAATATGTTGTCCACATAATAACCCTTTAAGACAAGCCTCGTCCAAAAGTCCACGGGTTTTCCATAATCCCAATGGATGCAACCACGATTGTGTGCATTAATTTTTGGAGAAATAAGTGCCAATATGGTAACCATTGCTGTATAAATAGTCGAATCTGGAGGGGGAAAGGGCCTAACCATATTTGTTTTGTAGAAAATGAGGCACGAGGTCCCCAGGTTTGGCATGGTCCGTAATATACCACCATTGTTTCTAGATTGGTGGGAGGATCTTCCGTCACGTGATAAGAATCATGTGAATAGGGTCATGGGAAATTTGCCTTCTTTACTGAACCTTTGGCCAAACAATATGCTAATCGAAGCTGCCATAATGTTCTGGGACAAAGAAAGAGCCGTGTTCTGCTTTGGAGACATAGAAATGACCCCTCTCTTGGAAGAAATAGGGGGATTCGCTAGGCTACCTTGGGATAGTCCTGGTTTACTGGCGCCGGAAAATCGCACTACTAGGTTTTTTTTGAAGATGATGGGATTAAAGAAGAATGATGACTTGGAATGCCTGAAAAGTTCCTACATACCCTCTATGAACGATACGATCACATTAGATCTTATTGTATCTTCGATGATGAATTCTCCATCACTTCCTTGGGTTGGATCCACCGTAGGGTTTTTGTGTTCATTTTTTGTTTCTTGGGTATTTTAGTGTTCCCGATCCAAGGGGATAGAATCCACACCAGATTGGCCATGGTAGCCAAAGCCTTGATGGAGAGGATCAAAGGGAAGACATATATTATTGTCCCTATGATCATAGCAGGCATATACCGGGCCTTGGAGCACTGTCAGAAGGGGTACAAATACTTCGAAGGTTGTAATCTGTTGTTGCAAGTTTGGCAGTTAGAACATCTCCAAAAAGGTCAATACCATCAAGATTTTTTGCGAAGGCCATGGAATGATTATATAGCCTTCCATCATCCAAAGAAAATGACCTATATCTTTGACAGGTTTGTTCAACCAGAGGATGTTGTAGGATGGGTGCAGTTTTTCAACAATTTGACCGTGGACCAGGTTCAATAGATGTTCGAGTGGTTCCCTACCGACAAGTTCATCATCAGATCCAAGGATGTTCCACACTTGGTACTGATCGGGTTAAGAGGCATATACCCTTATGCTCCCCTCAGGGTTATGAGATAGGTAGGCAGGAAGCAGGTCATACTGCGAATTGCTAAAATGAGTCATTTCATAGCCGATTTTCAGGGTGACGCCATTCCATACAAAAGTGAAGCACATAACATGTGGCACTTGAAGATTATCGTGGAAAAGGATACCATCGAGCCAGATCGATATCATGCCAGTCATATGTACTTATACCCCTCATGGCTGGATGATAACATAGGGGGAATATTCGAGCCAAGGGTTGGTCCAGGAAACAGGGTCATAGACGAAGTTGCCGAAGCACAGGTGAAATATAACAAACTGCGCAAAAGGGTTCACGAGTCTGAGGCCGAGCACATGGAGTGACACAAGACTGACATGGAACTAATCAATGAATGGAGAGAGAGGGCTGTTAAATCAAGCGAAATGTTGGAGTATCTGGAGTACATTTTAATGGAATTAGAAACGCTGAAGGAAGCGAAGGAGGACATTTAGCAAGGGCATACTTACTGGTGAACCTGCAAACTGGGAGATCTGATCGACAAGAGCATCCAGCTTGGAGAAGGTCCTTCTAGGACCAAGTAGATTAGGTTTATTTGCTTTTCCAAAATATAATAAGACCAAGTGCCATTAGTGACTTATCTTATTTAGTGTCGTTTTAGATACATCTATTTTTACATTAATGAAATGAGGCAGTTATTGGCATTGAAATTCTGCAAATCTATTTGTCGCTGGGCTTACCTCGGGCACAACTGTGAGCACGTGATTTTTACCCTATATGAATTACTCCCACAAATTCAAAATAAAATATTTTTTCCGTTATTTGCAATTTCGTATATTTTTTTAGCATCTTTCGTTAATTGCTTGCATTTGTCTGCGCATGTTAATTTTGTTTAATTCATGAAAAATACAAAAATATGTTGCATTTGCATTTAGGATTTAATTTTACATTTTTTAGATTAATTAGCAATTTAGTTGTTTTATAAAAAGTGGAAAAATCACAAAAATAACTTATTTTTGCACTTTTTAATTTTAGATTTGATTTTTGATAGTTTGTTTTTTAGTTGGGTTTTTAATTAATTGTGGTAATTATTAATTAATTCAATTTATTAGGATCAATTTTGTTTGGAAATTAGTGTAGGTTTTATTTTTTTATTTTTAAAAAAAGGGGAAAGTAAAAAAAAAAGTTTCGAAATAATTAAAAGGAATTTATGAGAGGAAAGGAATTGGGAATAAAAGCTGTTGGGTCGTTCAGTTGATTTTTCAGTAGACCCAAATTCTTTCCGCCTATACTCGTTCACAAAGCAGCCCGAAACTCGGCCCAAACCCGCGTCTCAACCCAGTCCGGTCACCCCTTCATCCGAAACGACGTCGTTTTGTTATCCTTTGATCTCGACCGTCGAGGTTAGTTGATCTGACAGTTTAGAAGTGGGGAGGTCCTAATATATATGTCCAAACACTACCCTACCCCCCTCATCTCGCCTCTTTCAACTCCCTCTCAGAGACCGTTCCCAAACCCTAATCCACCGCCCCCTTTCCACCACACCCGTCGGCGCGCCACCACCAAACTACCCCTAAAATAACACCCCAAAATCCCCTCACTCCCCCCTTTCCAAATCCTCACTCCGTTTCCTTCGAATATGGCTAGAACTTCTTGAATTTCAAATCTAGGGTTCGAGCCCCAGAAGCCAAAGCCAAATTTGTTCATGCAAGGATATTCCTCCAAGTCTTCTTAGTGTTCAGGGTCAGTTTGGTCACAAAGTAACGTTGTTCGCTTGTTCTTGGCAAAGAAAAAGCGATTGACGTTATTTGGGGACTAAATCAGAGTATCAATTGCGAGTTCGGGCCTGGTTGGGTGAGTTTATTCTTTTCCTTTTATTCGTTCTGGTGTTCCTTCAGTTTTCTTTCCTCTTCTTCTCTTTCTCTCTAGTTAATTAAATTGATACACGAACAAGTTTAGCTAAATTAAGTACTGTCTATTTGGTTCCTCTTTAGTTCTTCCTTTCCAAGTTTTGTTCTATGATTTCTCTTGCTTGGTCTGTTTAATTCTTTTGTTAACAGTGAGTAACTTCACTTTGTTTGATTAGCCATTTAGTCTTTTAGTTTAGATTTTAAGTTTTGTGAAGTTGTTTAGTCACTTTCTTACTGCTTGTCATAATTTGCTAAAACTTGGTTTGATTCATTTTGCCGTTTGGGCTTTAAATTCATTTCAAAATTCATTTCCAGGAATTCGAATTGATTTTTCTAAGCCCAGGCCTGGTTTAACCATTGGGTCATTTAACCCATGACCCATTTGAGGTTTTTATAGGGTAAATAATCAGGGCTTGAGGGGTAGTTTAGGAAATTGGGGAAGGGAATATTTGTATAACTGAATGGGAAGCTTCTAGGAAGCTGGGGAAGGGAACTTATTTGAACTTATGAATTTTCAACTAGGGGTATCTAGGCTAAAATGGAAATTTGAGAAGGGCCTAAGTGCAGAATTTATTTCCTTAAGGCTGCCCTACTTGCCTTGCCTATAAAGGCAGCTTTTCTTGCCTTTCAAGGCAGGGTCTGAGAGCTGGAAATCCAGAAAATACAGAAGCTACATAAATTTCAATATTTCATAGACCCAAGAGCTGGATAAAAATCCAGAAAAATACAAACGGCTAAATTTTTTTACTATTTTATTGAACTTCTTCAGTGATTTTGTTCAATTTCTGAAACAATTTTTGACTCATCTGAGTGTGGAAATGGATTGAATTGGGTCTTCTAAAGTTTGGTTTGAAGCTGTTGTGGTCACTTTCGATTGAGACTATTTTATTTCACTGTTCCGCATCAATTTTTCTGGTTTGAACTGGTTTTGCTGGTGCTGGTTCTACTATACTGTTGCTGTTTGACTAATTCCTCACCCTTTTGGTTTTTATTTCGATCTCCAGGTATTTCTTTGGCTCTTAAGTGACATGTGAAGTGTGAATCAGAAACATGTAACCAAGCTTGAAAAAATGATAATTGTTGCATGTTTCTATGTCAAATGATTGCAAGATTTCACTATAATTTTCTTCATGTGTTCTTTAGTTTAGTCGTCATGTGTAGTCATTTATGTCATTAATGTTGTATTTCATTTTAAGGTTTGGATTTGAACTTGCTTGAATGTAATAATTCGGGACTGTTTGGACTTTTAAACGTGTTATTGATTAAGGAATAAGATTCTTAGCTGAATAGTTAAAGCTGTTTGGCTTGGCCAGGGTTCAAATGCATCAATTCAGATTTTGGGTCCAACACAATCGGCCCATATTTTGCTTCTCATTTAGTTTTCAAACCCTGCTTTCTTATGGTTGAAGCATAGTTTAGTAAATTCAAGAATTTGTTGTCCAAGCCTTCCCCTTTGTTTGTGTGATGATTGTACTTCCATGAGGGATTTTAAATGGAAGTCAATTTGGTTATGTGCTGGAAGTATCTCAGCCCAGTCTAGTTCTTCACATATTTCCGTTAATAAGTTGAAATCATGAGGCTGTTTAAGTGTGCTAATATGAATCAGAATTCAGCATGCGAATTAAGTCTACTTGAAATCTCAGATTGTTCTCTTCCGTTGGAAATTCAAATGAATGATTTTAAAATGATGAAGTAGTGTCCAAATTCTGAATGTCTCACTACAACTGGATTTCATGCGGCGATTGAGGTTTAAAATAATGACTTGGGCTATAATTTTGGCCCAGTTGTGCCGAATTCTCTTTATTGGGTGCTCCCGGTTCTGGGCTTCACGTTGGAGCCCATCTATGGTCTCTTGATTATTGACAGAATGGTCATGGGGGAACAATGGATCTATAACTTGTTTGGATTTTTTAGTAAGTGCAAATTACTCTCATTGGGTTTAAACTTTCATTAATGATTGGGAATTCCTCATGTCTTTAATTAATTAGCAAGTACTTTAAATTAACTTCGGGGCGTGCCATATTAATTGAAATAGTCTATGGCCTTCATGGTTTCAAAAACAAGGAATTTTAGACAATTAGTTGAGGTGTGCCATACTTAGCAAATATAGTTATGGCCCTTTAGAGTTTAATATTGGGCTTCTCTTAAAAATTGGATTTGAGGTGTGCCATGACAAACAAAATTTTAAATGCACGGCCCTCATTTAATTAATGTATTTGCTCTTTAGAGATCGAGGTGTGCCATTTAGCAAATTTTCCATGGCCCTCACAAAGTTAAAACGCGTAGTTGCTGTAGGCGTGTTATTTTAATAACATTACCTTCCTAAACTCGTATGTGCATTTTTTCATGTGACCCAAATCAAAATCTTTAAAACATTGACCAAAAATGTGTTTAGGATTGCGGGTGCATTTCATGTGGCGTGATCCAAAGGCACCCTTTAAGCGACGTTCAATATTCTTTAAAAATTAATTAAAAGCGGTTAGAAGTTTTTTTTAAAATGGCATCATAGGTTAAAACGTGTTTCTAAAATTAGATAGTTAAGCCAAATATAATAGTTGAGCGACCGTGCTAGAACCACGGAACTCGGGAATGCCTAACACCTTCTCTCGGGTTAACAGAATTCCTTACTCGGATTTCTGTGTTCGCGGACTGTAATACAAAGTCAATCTTTTCCTCGATTCGGGATTTGAACCGGTGACTTGGGACACCATAAATTATCCCAAGTGGCGACTCTGAATTTTTAATAAAATGATCCCGTGTCGATTGTCACTTTAAGAAAAAACTCCCTTATACACCCTTCCGGGGGTGTAGTGAAAAAGGAGGTGTGACAACAACGAGGCTCCCATATTAGAAAGCGGATTTACATTCCCGCAATATGTGTTTAAACACTACAAACATCTCAGAATCTTTACTGACTTGTTTATCTTTTGTTTATCTTTATTTTTCTGTTATTCCCATCCCCTAAGGTTGGTTCGCACATACTGACATCATCAGCATATCACACTAGATCTAGAGGCCCTCCACCACCTCCTCATTCAAGTAATCCGAAAAGCAGAGGAAAAGCCAAGATGGACGACTTGAGTGGTATTCGAAAAGAAAATGCTGAGAACATCGAAACTTCAGACGGTCGGAGCACTCCGGCCCAGAATGATTTGGTCATGCGATTGAAACAGAAAATACTGGAGTTACAAGGAGAACTTGAGCAGGTCCCCAACTGGGCAAACCTCTCCCTTACCCTAAACATCCCAGATGTTAACCAACAAAACGTTCAAAACCCAACATCTCCTCAAAATACGCCAAACCAACGTCCACAAAATTCTCCCGCACCCCATCAGTACGCCACACCACCTCAAAACCCTAATCCTCTACCGATACCAACTCCTTCATAACAACATTATCAGCCAACCCAGTACCTATAAACCACTACTTATCATACTCCTCAGAACACACCACAACCAATTCCTGATCCTCAAAACTCAACCAACAACCACCACTACACCCAAATCCCTGGCACCCACCAAAGCAACCCCATATACGTGGAAACAATACCCCACTCCACTCAACCAATCTCCTATACACCAGAATCCGCTAAGAAGGACCTGTTTATCAAGAACATAGCCGAGGAGCTCAAGAAATTGATAAGTCGATTTTAGGGTGTTAAAGGAGGTAAAGGGATAGAAGGTATGAACTACAAGGATTTGTACATACAACCAAATGAAAAATTGTCGAAGGGTTAGAACCTCCCAAGTTCAAGATGTTTGACGGAACAGGTGATCCCAAGGTTCATTTGAGAACTTACTATGACAAGCTCGTAGGGGTCGGAAAAGATGAAAGGATTCGAATGAAGCTTTTTATGGGAAGTCTTATCGGAGATGCCCTATCCTGGTACATAAGCCAGAATCCTAAGAAGTGGGCTAATACAGTGAGCATGGCATCAGAATTTATGGATCGGTTTAGGTTTAATACAGAAAACGCACCAGATGTCTTCTATATCCAGAATTTAAAGAAGAAGCCAACTGAGACTTTATGCGAGTATGCTACTCGGTGGAGGTCAGAAGCAGCCAAGGTCAGACCAGCATCAGAAGAGGAACAAATGAACAAGTTCTTTGTCAGGGCACATGACCCACAGTATTATGAAAGACTAATGGTCATTGAGAATCACAAGTTCTCTGATATCATCAAACTCGAAGAAAAGATTGAAGAAGGTATTAAAAGTGGAATGGTGACAAATTTTGAGGCACTGCATGCTACAAACAAAGCATTGCAATCAGGTGGCATATCAAAGAAGAAAGAAGTGGGGGCAGTAATGGTGGCGCAAGGCCCAAAATCTCTGCTCACATACCAAACACCTCCACCCACATACCTAACACCTCCACCTACATACCAACCCTCACCTCCCAGATATTCTCAACCAGCCACTGCCTAGCACACTTATAGCACCCAGTCAGCCTACTATTATTCACCTCCAACTCATCCAAATTACTAGAAACCCCGACCTAATTTCGATCGCAAACCACCCAGATAATACACTACCATTGCTGAACCCATCGACCAGCTATACAAAAGGTTGAGGTTTGCTGGCTATGTCACCCCTATTCTTGCTATGATAATGGATAATTCATCTCAATGGGTCAACCCGAATAAAAGCTGTGCATATCATTCCTATATGAAGGGGCACACCATTGACGAATGTCAGACCTTTAAGGATAAGATTCAGACATTGATTGATAACAAGGCCATATAGACGTAAGAAGCTGCACCCAATGTCTGCAACAATCCTCTTCCAGATCATAGGGGTGAAGGGGTCAATGTGATAGAAACTAATGAGGAGTGGGATCTCGAGGGATCAATTGGATTTATCAAAGAGGGCGACGATCCTAAGAAGCTCGCAGTCATGCTCAATCCTATTGTGGTCCACATACAACCGTTAGTTGAGGTTGAGGTAACCACATCGGTTCCATTTGAGGTAGAAATAACACTACCTACAACCACGCCTGTTCCATTTAAGGTAGAAATGGCCATACCTTTCGCAATGACAGTAGCACCCATGCCTCCTTTCAAGTCTAATGCCATACCTTGGGATTATGTTGCCGAAGCTAGGCGAAAGAGAAAAGCAAAGATGGAAGAATTTGGTGCCGCATAGGGAATGACCAGAACTAGAAGGATCTATACACCCAAAAATTTGGGAGGATCAAGTAAGGAGGTTTCTACCAAGCAACCTGTCATTGAAAGTGGACCGTACGATCTTTGGAGGAAAGTACAGGTGAGGGAATACTCTGTCGTCGACCATTTAAACAAGACCCACGCCCAGATATCCATCCTGTCACTATTGCAAAATTCATAGGCGCATAAGAATGCTCTGATGAAGGTGTTAAATGAAGCTTATATGCCCAACAATATCACCAGCGGAGAAATGGCCAACATGGTAGGGCAAGTGTTGGAGAGTCATAAGATCACCTTCCACAAGGATGAATTACCGCCTGAAAGGTTAAGTCACAACCGGGCACTGCATATCACGGTACAGTTCGAAGACAAATTCATTGCCAGGGCCCTAATAGATAGAGGTTCAAGCCTCAACATTTGCCCGTTGACTACTCTGAAAAGATTGGGCAAATATTTCCATGAGATACGAGCAGGAAGTATGAACGTGAAAGCCTTTGATAGGTCTCAAAGGGACACAATTGGAGAGATTAACCTTTGTCTACAGATGGGACCAACTTGGTTCGATGTTGAATTCCAAGTGCTAGACATATCAGCTACGTACAATTTTCTATTGGGTCGACCTTAGATACATGTTGTTGGGGCCGTGGCTTCCATGCTACACCAGGATGTGAAGTTCAAATGGAATATCAGGAGGTAATCATTCACAGAAATGGAAGTAACTCCATTTACACCAGTCAAACTATCCCAGTTATCGAGAATAGAAGAAGGCTACTTATCACCACATTGAACATGTCAACGCGATTGAGAAGGACAAGTGGTGGAGTAACAAAATAGAAAGCATATTGGCATGGTCTGGGTATGAACCCGACAAAGGGCTTGGGAAAGATCTCCAGGGCATGACCGAGTCGGTACAGTTGAAACGTCACGACACAACTTTTGGGCCGGGGTCCCTATACAATTGGCAGGAGTATAATGACTGGTCGGCACCATGGCGTGGTCCTTATTATCCTCTTGAGCAACCAGTGCCACATTTGGGTCTGACTTTTCACCAGACCGATATGATATGGGGATCTGCAGAGGAAGAAGCTTTGGTTGGGTTGAGAAACTTGTTCCTAGAAGATGAGAACATGAATTGCAATGTAATAATTAAGGAGGAGGAGGAAGAAGGCCTCACCATTCAGAGTTCAGACTGTGGAGAAGGGAGATGTTCTCAGGAATTGGACCGCCACACCATCCCGGGCCCGCCAAGTCCCTAGGTAGCTTGGCATTTAGCTTGATTTATTTTTTTAGCCATGCTAGGCATTTCAGATGTTTTCAGTAATTTTGTTTTAAAGACGCATTTTGTTTCAAAATAATTGCTTGAGTCATCGAGCCATACTTGTTTTGGATATTTTCAAAATTTAATCAATGCATTGCTATTTATTATTCATTATTATCTTTCACATATTTCTTTCTACAACATTATTATTACTTTTCCTGATGAATCGATTACTGTGACATGTAATGAGACAATGCAACATAAGGATAGTGACTCAGAAGAAGAAGATGAAATAGCTGGGGAAGTTGTCAGAGAGGTTGAGAACTTTAAGAACAAACCTAAGTCCAAACTGGACAAAACCGAAGCAATCAATTTGGGAGACGCCGATACCGTCAAGGAGACTCGCATAAGCATTCACTTATCACCGTCAGAGAAGGAAGAGTACATTTTTTTTGAAGGAATATGAGGATATAGTTTCATGGTTATATGATAACATGACCGGTCTGAACACATCCATAGTGGCTCACAAGTTGCCTACCAATCCAATGTGTCCGCCAATGAAGCAGAAACTCAGAAAATTCAAAGCAGACATGAGCCTAAAAATCAAAGAGGAGGTCACTAAGTAGATCAAATACAAAGTACTCAGGGTAGTTGAGTACCCAACCTGGTTAGCCAATATTGTACCAGTTCCGAAGAAAGATGGGACAGTCAGATTGTGTGTTGACTATCGGCATTTAAAAAAAGCAAGTCCTAAGGACGATTTTCCATTGCCAAACATACATATCCTGATCGACAATTGCGCCAAGCATGAACTCCAATCCTTTGTAGATTGCTTCGCGAGTTATCGCCAGATCTGGATGGATGAAGAAGACGTAGAGAAAACAACTTTCATTACACCGTGGGGAGTGTACTGCTACAAGATGATGCCATTCAATCTTAAGAATGCTGGGGCTACCTACATGAGAGCCATGCCAACCATCTTCTATGATATGATACACAAGGAAATAGAGGTGTATATTGACGACGTCATCATCAAATCCAAGAAGGCTGCAAATCACATAACATACTTGAGAAAGTTATTTGATAGACTAAGGAGGTACAATTTGAAACTAAACCCCGCAAAATGTGCATTCGGGGTTCCCGCAGGAAAACTATTGGGATTCATTATCAGCCGCCAAGGAGTTGAGTTGGACCCATCCAAAGTTAAGGCTATCCAGGAGTTACCACCACCAAAGAGAAAAAAGATGTGATGAGCTTGTTAGGATGCCTCAACTACATCATCCACTTCATAGCTCAATCCACAATTATATGTGAACCCATATTCAAAATGTTGAGGAAAGATGCTGAAACCAGTTGAACCGAGGATTGTCAGAAGGCTTTTGACAAAATCAAGGAATAACTGTCTACACTGCCAGTCCTGGTCCCACCAGAACCTGGAAGACCTTTGCTACTCTATCTATTTGTACTAGATGGAGCTTTCATTGGGAAAACATGGACGAGACAGGAAGAAAGGAGCAAGCCATATACTACTTGAGTAAGAAGTTCGCACTGTATGAAGCACGATACTCCCTGCTGGAACGCACTTGCTGTGCTTTGACCTGGACAACTTAGAAATTAAGGCATTACTTCTGTGCCTATACCACATATCTCATATCCAGGGTGCACCCTCAGAAGTACATCTTTCAGAAGCCCATGCTAATAAGGAGGTTAGCCAAGTGGCAGATACTATTAAGTGAGTTTGATATCGTCTATGTAACTCAGAAGATGGTCAAAGGACAAATATTGGCAGGCCATATTGCTGAAAATCCTGTGGGAGGAGAATACGAACCATTAAAAACATATTTTCCGATGAAAAAGTATCATTCGTAGGAGAAGACATTGTTGAGGCCTACAATGGTTGGAGAATGTTTTTCGATGGAGTTGCCAATTTCAAATGAGTGGATATTGGAGTAGTGTTGGTATCAAAAATAGGTCAATATTACCCAGCATCTGCAAAGCTTAGGTTTTGTGCACCAACAATATGGGAGAATATGAGGCTTGCATCATGGGGCTCAATTTGGCCATCGATATGAATATACAAGAATTGTTGTTAATTGGTGATTTAGATCTTCTGGTACATCAGGTTCAAGGAGAGTGGGCTACGAAAAACACCAAGATACTACCATACTTGTATCATATGCAGGAATTGAAGAAAAGGTTCACAAAGATAGGATTCAAATATGTGCCCAGAATTCAAAATGAGTTCGCAGACGCACTGGCCACCTTATCATCAATGATACAACATCCAGACAAAAATTTTATCGATCCCATCACGGTGAAAATCCATAACCAGCCGGCTTACTGTGCTTATGTTGAAGAAGAAACGAATGGGAAACCTTGGTTCCACGACATCAAAGAATATTTGGCAAGAGCAGAATATCAGAGCAGGTAAACTGTACTAAAAAATGCACACTGTGGAGGCTGTCTAATCACTTCTTTCAAAACAGAGGGACCCTGTATAGAAGAACTCCTAATCTAGGGTCGTTAAGGTGTGTTGACACAAAGGAGGCTTCCAGATTGCTTGAGGAGGTACATGCCGGAACTTGTGAACCACATATGAACGGTTTTTTTCTAGCCAAGAAGATACTCAGAGCTAGATATTTTTGGATGACTATGGAAACAGATTGCATCCGGTACGTCCAGAAATGCCACCAATGCTAGGTACATGCAGACATGATAAGGGTACCACCTAATAAGCTCAACGCAACAAGTGCACCTTGGCCTTTTGCTGCCTGGGAATGGACGTCATTGGTCCAATCGAGCCCATTGCTTCAAACGAGCATCGGTTCATTTTAGTGGCCATCGATTACTTCACAAAATGGGTAGAGGCTACATCCTACAAAGTTGTAACCAAGAAAGTCGTTGCAGACTTTGTCAAGGATCGTATTGTTTACCGATTTAAGGTTCCTGAGTCCACTATCATTGATAATGCCACCAATCTCAACCGTGATCTAATGAAATGCATGTGTGAAACCTTCAAAATCAAGCACAAAAACTCTACAACATACATGCCTCAAATGAATGGAGCTGTGAAAACTGCCAACAAAAACATCAAGAAGATACTAAGAAAGATGGTAGAAAATCACAAACAATGGCATGAGAAGTTACCTTTGCCCTATTGGGGTACCGCACTACGATCCACATATCAACTGGGGCAACTCCTTATTTACTGGTTTATGGTATCAAAGCTGTCATTCCAGTCGAGGTAGAGATTCCTTCTTTAAGAATCATACAAGAAGCCAAACTCAGTGATGCAGTATGTCACAGTCACAGTATGAGCAACTGGCCTTTATAGATAGAAAAATAATGAACGCAGTATGTCACAGTCAACTTTATTAGAACAGAATGTCCAGAGCTTTCAACAAAATGGTCAAACTAAGACAATTCGCACCGGGACAGTTGGTGTTGAAGAAGATCTTCCGGCATCAAGATGAAGCCAAAGGGAAATTCTCTCCTAACTGGCAAGGTCCTTACATGGTTCACCGGGTGCTAATAGGAGGAGCACTCATACTTGCAGAAATGGACGGAGAAGTTTGGCCAAAACCTATCAATTCACATGCAGTCAAGAGATACTATGTTTAGATTGTTTACATTCCTTCATATGATGTAACTGAACTACGCTTGACCTGATTCCTGTTTAAAAGGAGATACGTAGGCATCCCTGTGGGTTTGGTCATATCTTAATAAAATTTTTGTTTCCCCCAGAAACAAAAACTGGGGCAGAATTTTGAGGAGGACCCTCAAAATTTCGGAACGAGTCCAGCCAATGGCATCATATGCCAGATAGTCAGAAATTGATTAAGAAACTGGGGCAGAATTTTGAGAAGGATTCTCAAAATTTCGGAGCAGATCCTACAAATTTCGGAGCACGTAAAAAAGCCAAAGGGTCGTCTACCAAACTGGGGTAGAATTTTGAGAAGGACCCTCAAAATCCTAATGCAAAAAAGCCACAATGTCTCTAAAAGTGTCACAGTCATTAGTTCATCTAATTCTGTTGACATTATATACCACTGTCTTCTAAAATAACTCTATTTCATCAATAAAGTGCATATTTTCAAAAACTTTATTTCTATGGCTGCCAAGTGTTACCCAGGGTAGCTCAAACAGGGTCTCCAGAGCAAAAGCAAAGCAAAGCAAGCAGACAAAGGCACGAACCAACCTTCCCCCCTACAAAACTCATAATTTTTCTTTGGATGCAGGTATAGTGAACATGACAGGAGTATTCACAAATATGCACATATCAAAATCACTATCAATCAGGCCACCATACGCAAATATATCTCCAGCTAAGAAATACTTTGCTATTATTTAACATTTGTTCACTGCATGAGACTAAGCTCTGTTTCAATCTTGCATGAGGCTAAGCCCTGCCTCCATATCTGTATAAGGCTAAGTAATGCCTTCTCTTTGCATGAGACAAAGCCCTGTCTCAAATCTTGCATGAGGCTAAGCCCTGCCTCCCCATTGCATAAGGCTAAGCATTGCATTTCTTTGCATGAGACTAAGTCTTGTCTCAAATCTTGCATGAGGCTAAGCCTTGCCTCCCTATTTGCATAAGGCTAAGCATTGCCCTCTCCTTGCATGAGACTAAGCCTTGTCTCAAATCTTGTATGAGGCTAAGCCCTGCCTCCATATTTGCATAAGGCTAAGCATGGCCTTCTCCTAGCATGAGACTAAGCCTTGTCTCAAATCTTGCATGAGGCTAAGCCCTGCCTCCCTATTTGCATAAGACTAAGCATTGAATTCTCATTGCATGAGAATAAGCCCTATCTCAATTATTGCATGAGGCTAAGCCCTGCCTCCCCATTTGCATAAGTCTAAGCATTGCCTTCTCGTTGCATGAGACTAAGCTTTGTCTCAATTCTTGCATAAGACTAAGCCCTGCCTCCCTATTTGCATAAGGCTAAGCATTGCCTTCTCCTTGCATGAGACTAAGCCTTGTCTTAATCTTGCATGAGGCTAAGCCCTGCCTCCTTATTTGCATAAGGCTAAGCAATGACTTCTCCTTGCATGAGTCTAAGCCCTATCTCAAATCTTGCATGAGACTAAGCCATGCCTCCATATTTGCATAAGGCTAAGCGCTGCCTTCTCATGGGGACTAAGCATTGTCTTCCCTTGTATAAGTGTTACTCTATTCTAACTTTGCACTATCTTTTTCTCTCGGGGCTAAGCTCTACCCCCAAACTCTGCACGAGACTAAGATTTGTCTTGTTATTACCTTTGACATCACGTCACTGCATTTCACGGGCTGATGTATAGCCAATTCGTCCAAAGGCGTCATAGTCCGAAAGCATCATCCTCATAGCCTGAAGACACCATGTCATGGCGTGAGGATCTCTCAATATTGCACATCATTATTCAAAGGCGTCATGGTTTAGAGGCACCATTCTCATAGCCCGAGAACATCATTTCATGGTCTGCGAATCCCCTATCTCACTATTCATGGCCCAGGACATCATAGTCTAAGGACGTCATCTGCAATGTCCAAAGACAATCTTTCATGGTCCAAAGGGAATTCGCATCATCTATTCAGCTACCGATTCCCATCAATTACCCATCCTACTCTGCGATATCCAGCTATCTTCCCTTTAATACATCTGTTACACTCCAGACTTGCAACCATGACTCTATGTGACATTACCCTTCATAAAAGAACCTTTGCTGAAACTGGCTACCATTCCTATAACAACTCCATTGACTTCATTCGCCGGTGGGTTCAGAATTACACATGGCCTGATTCCTGTAAAACTAGGGATATGTAGGCAGCTCAAAGTCCAGGGTTTGGCCTATATTTATCAAAATACCTATTCGGTCAAAATCGATCATCATTTCTTTACCCGCAATCTCTTTTATCCTTCCCGAGTAAAGAGGGGCAACTCTTGATACCCAATTTTCCCCTCATATATTTTAAATTTTGCATAAATACTTTCAAAATATTGTACATGTATTTACAAACATGCACTCGTGTTTTATAACTTTTCTACAATTTTTTAAAGGCCCTAAATCCATTTATTTATGCATTTTTTTAAATTACATAAGTGTTCAAAACTATCCTTTCATATTATTTTATGATGATTTAATCATATGAATTCATCATTTATGTTCATATAAACATTTTAATTAAATTTTAATTAATTAAATTTTAATTACATGAGACAATATTTTAATTAAATTTTTGTTATTACATTTGCATGTTTAAGACTATAATTGCATATTTTGCAAAAATAGCCCCTATATATGCATAACTACATTATCTATACAGAAAATGACCTTTTATATTTTTATAATATTGAGTAATTATTTTAAATCATTTTTATGCTTGAAAATCTTTTTTAATCATTTAATTAGCTATTTTTAAAATTATTTCATTAATTAATTAGGTATTTAACAAATAGCCTCTTTAATTCTTTTTATTTTTCGGACCTAACCCCTAAATATTAGCCCACACCCTTTAAAACCAGCCTAGTCCACCCCCAAGGCCCAACATATACCTGCTCGACCCAATAAACCGTTTAATCGTGGCCGTTGATCTTTTAGATCAATAGTCCACAATTAACCTTACCATTTTTAACTCAAACGACCCTCTAACCTAGCTTATTTGGTTACACTCCGCTGCCCTTCGTTCCCCCATCTCTCAACTCTCTATCAACCTAACCCTAACCCTAGTCGCCGTCACCTACATAAATTTCCCTCCTATGGTGCTCCTATGCATTCTCCGACTACCCTTGGTCTCCTACACTCCATGGCTCTTCAATTTCAGGGGTCCTTGAGAAGATCTCAAGGAAACCCAATGGGTTCTGGTTTGAAACTTGCATGTCTCAGGCCATTTTCGTTTGCAAGTGAGGATTTCCTCTTGTTTCTATTACGAATCCATGGGTCTTTTGACCGATTCTCTTCATCTCTATTATTTTCTGAAAAACCCCTAGTAATTTCTGTTGATTCTTCTCAGATCTTTATACATCTGAGATGATTCGAGTATTATTAAGCGTTTTCCTCAAAAATCTCTTATTTTAATTGATTATTTTGATTTTTAGTCACTCTTTCTAAACTAGGGTTCATCTCAAACTTTTCTTCAATGATTTTTCTAAGTTCTCAGTGTTTAGTTAATTGTTTCTTCATCATCTTAATTGATTTCCGCATGAATTTTCAAACCCTAGTTAATTCTGTGTGATATACCGGTTTCTTCGATTTTGTTTCGATACTTTGTTATTTCTGTGATACCAGTCATATTAGCTTACTCCGTTTTTGGGCTTAAATCTTTTTCTTGTTAAAATCCAGTATTTCTTTGGGATTTTGCCCTAATTAATCTCTATTTATGGTTCGAACCTGTTTTCTTGCTAAATTCTTTATTTCTGTGAAACTTTACTTATTTAATTTCTATTTATGGAATCTGAGCAATTCTTTCCCAAAAATCAACATTCTTTTGAAGGTTTTACTGATTATTTCCTATTATTTTGCCCTGTTAAAATCTGTGTGCACAAATCTTATTTGTTCCCTTATTTGTGACTTTAATTGATCACACTTGCCTTAATAAGTTATCCGTATGGTTTTGGGATTCTTACTGATTCCCTATTTAGTATAATTTGGATTCCTTACCCTAATCAACCCTTTTTTGTTGTTGTGATTGTTAAGTGATTTCCCCTAATTAAGGGGTCTATTCCGGACTCCCTTACGTGAATTGATTCTATTATTATTTGATTGCCCCTAATTGACTGACTTCTGATTCTCTTTACCTTATTTTATCTGCTCCCTAAGTGTTATATATACACTCTTGTTTTACCTCTCAAATACATGGACAATAGTTCAAACACACACACACACAAACTTTCTCTCATCTCTTTCTCTATTACTCGTGTTCATTGCTTGTCTAGCTGGCTGAAAGCCAAGGCTAGGTTGTTGAATCCTGCCTACTTTACCTTCTGTTTCTGCTTCTTTAACTGGTATGTTCTTCTATTGCCATTCAATTAAACCTATGTGTTTTCTTACAATCAGTATGCCTTCTTCTGAACCTGTATGTTTTCCTGCTTAGCATGTCTACTACTATTTTAATTCAACTATGTGCCCCGTTGTCAGCATGTTTACTTTCCTATTATTTAACCAATAGGATCTCTACATCAGCCTGCCTATCTTTAATTAAACCTATGTGCTTCATGTTTATTGTTCCTAGTCAGCATGTGTACTGCTACTCAATTAGACTATATGTTTCCTGCTATTCAATGTGTTTCCTTATAATTAACATGCCTTCTTTCTGCTTAATCAAACTGATGTGTCTGCTGCAATAGTATGTCTACCCATATGTTTACTGCAATAGCATGCCTACCTCTATTTGATTGAACCTATGTGTCTTGTTTTCAACTTGTTTACCCTTGTTTTAGCCAGAACTATGTGCTTCTGCTTTCAGCAAGTCTGTGTACTTGCTTATGTCTAAATTGGATCTATGTCTACTAGCATGCTCATAAAATGTTCACCTCTCACAATATGACTCCCCAGCCCTACTATCCCTCTGTATGTGACTGAATGCTCACCTAGTGGCAGTTAATGCACTAAGTTGAAACTCTAAGTTACCCTGTTTCTGTATATTATTTGACTGCTGGGACCTTTGTTTGAGTTACAATGATTGAATGACCCTGTTTTCTCCTTACTTCCTGAGAATCCAAAACTATTTTTCTTAAAACTACCTCCTGTTTTCAACTCCTATTCTTAGAACATCTAGGATCTTGCCCCTCTAGTGTGAGAATTGCTTAGGAGTCCATGAGACTCCTCTGAACTTGGACACACTGGAGTTGTCTTTCCAAACTTGCTCACAAAGGGTTACTTTGAAATTTTCTGGTGTGAGCATTGCCCGGGGTCCCTGAGGCCCTTGGGAACTTTGACACACCAGGATACTATTGGGTGCACTATGAGGTTATGGCATTTCTTGGACTGGTTGAAGGCCTGGTTTGCCAGGTTTATCCTTTGGGCCTATATTCAGGCTCCCTATAGCTGTAGCAATCTCACTTCTACAATTCATTTTAATGTTGGTCTGTAATAATAATTTCTTATAAACAGATATTGGGAAAATTAGTAAAAGGGAGGGATTCTTATGCATATCCTGTTGGGAATGGGTAGATACCATGCCTATAGGTTGTTACAATATTGTTTCTTTAGATACCAAGCCTATAGGGTTTAAAAAATCGATCCTGCATTCTAGATAACATGCCTGGAATTTTTCTGTGATGTTTGCTTAGATAACATGCCTATAGGATGTTACAATGTTGTTTATTTAGATACCATGTCTATAGGGGATTTTTAAAATTAATCTGTCCTGCCTATAAGTTTGAAAAGAATCAGCTTCTGCATATTAACAAGGTTTAAATCAGTCTTCTACATGTTTTAAAACTAATTGCTGCATTTAGATGCCATGCCTATCGGACTTAATAAACTCAAACCATTTTAAACTGATTCCCAAAATTCTGATTGCATTTAGACAACATGTTTATAGGATATTATAGATCTATGCCTTGGCAAGCCTATAGGTAATCAAGGTCTAATAAAAATGTGGAACCATGCTTTGCTTACTTGTGACTGCCCAGATTCAACAGGTTCTAAAATCAGTAGGCAAAACTGATTAGGTCTTTAACGCTTTGCCTTAACTCAATGTTGTGTATTCTCCGCTTGTCATGCTCACCTAGATATCCTGTTCTAGGACCTCTCTGATTTGTGGAGGTAAACATGAGTCCCTTTAATTGTTTCTTACTTGACAGTCCTGTTTGTTCTTTGATATCCCTTAGATTTTTCCTTTTTAAACACCTTAGAAGAGTTTAGAACTACCTATAATTAGAGACTTGTCGCGCCCTCATTTTCCTCGCGGAGTCCGGGTTTCGACATTCATTAGGAACAACTCATTTCCTTTTGGGAATTGGGTATGATATTTGAAGCAAGTAACTCATAAAACCGGTTTGCATTACTAGAGACTTGGGTAAGGGCTCGAAATAACTTTGAGGGGAAGGTGTTAGGCACGCCTTCACAACGGTGGGTCCCAGTTGAACTCAATTATGTGAATTAGTCTTATAAACAGATAAAGGAAATTAGACAGATTGGTATTACATATAAAATAAAGGGGGTAAAAGGGGTCCTAGGTTTTTTTAGCCTACATGATCACATCTGTACAATACCCGGTAAACCTTCCTCAACTAGAGGGGTTACGCGTGGCATTAGCGCACAGATCATCATATCCTTTTACTACACAATTACCCTTCCCCTTAGTGGTTATGCAAGCGATTTTGATTAACGAACTCTATGCGTGCATTACCCATCCCTTCCTTATAGCCCTGGAGGTAATTAAGTACAAGAGCTTTATTCAACATTATCCCCATCTACGCCGTCATCTCTCTCTCCGCTTGGTTCAGCAGCTTCACCTCCACCATCACCCTCTCCATCGGAATATTCCTCATCAAAGGTAAGCCCATCCTTGTCCTTATCAACTCCACCGGCCTCTGGCATCGCGGGGTCATAACCACATGCAAGCCGAGCGTCACATGCTTTAACTCGAGCCTCTTCGAAAGCGACTTCAGAAATACCCCCTGCTGCCAAAAACCCTTATATATATATATATATCCCGCTGAGCCTCAATGTGAATCCACATCTCATACAAAGGGCTAGAAACAGCAACAGAGGTAGATGCAGGAAGAGTCGAAGTCAACAATTGAGCCCTCTCAGCCTCAAGAGCAGCAATTTGATCACCCAGGGTCGAAACTTCTCTCTCAAGCTCGCCAATTCTCTCATCAAGCCGTGCCTCCCTTAGAGCGGCCGTTTCCATCTCAGTTGCATGCTCATACCCGAGAACGCGGATAGAATTTTCCAGTGCCACAGCCCTCGCCAAGGCCACTACTCGGGCTCCTTCGGCCCTCTCTAACTCGGTCGCCTTCCCTTTTAATTCGTTCACCTTCTCCGCCAGTTCAACACTTAGACCGGCGACCCTAGAGTCACTCTGCTCAAGCTCCGCCCACTGGGCCACCACCTTCACATGAAGATCAACACACTCAGCCGCAAAACCCTTGCCCACTCGAGCTCTTCTTCTTTAGCCCAAAGCACCCCTCGAGTTTGTTGCACCTACCCATAGACCGCATCAGGTCCTCGTCCTTCCGCTCCAACTCCTCCCTAAGAGACTGAGGATTGCCGCTATCCCTGAGTTATGCATGCATCTAGCGGCACTGGTCACGGTATTAGTGGTATTTTGAAACCATTTTTTGAAAAGCGGCAGCCCGCCTCTCCTCGCGGGGTGGCTCTCAGTCTCCAAAATAAAAGTCTGGGAAAAGAAAAGAAAACAAAAAGAGAAAATCAACAATAGTAGAAGACATAAAACGAAGAAAGCAGTAAACTCACCCTCAAAGCCATTCCGGCTACGCCCTGTGATAGGCCAGCATTGTTGATCACCTGAAGGGCCCTACTTTCAGTAGTAGAACAAAGAAGGGCGAATTGGGGCACCAAGCTCATCGTGTCCTCCAACAAATTGCATTCTGGAGCAATCTCGATCACGTGGGAGGAATCATCCGTTCCTGCCTCCACCCGAGTAAACCCGGTCTCAAACATGCTTATGTCCTTGGGGTCAATGTATGAACCAGATTCATTGTCATCTACAACTACGCCCTTTGCCCTCTCGCTGGCTAAGGAGGGAGCACAGGCCTGTTGTGAAGTCGATGGACCACTCGAAATGACCACAGCAGCCTTCGAACTCCATCTCTCTTCCAAGGGAACCATCTCTAGGACCAAAAGAGGCACGGTTTCCATACCCAAACTAGTGCCATCACCCGGTTCGGACACCACCAACACAGATTCACCCCTCGAAGGCCCCTTGGTCCTAGTCACTCTGTCCGCCACTATCCTCTGCCTATTTAAAGGAGCCTCCTTGTCTTCACCCTCTGACGATTTGTCTACCAAATAAATTGAGAGGGCCAGAATCCCTGCCAGGGGAGCAGCATTTGAGCGGCCAAGTCTGCATAAAGATGTAGTTTGCAAAATAGCAGTGGCCTGAGCAGGCTCACTTGCAGCTACAGTGAGTTCAGTCTCGGTAGAGATACCCAACTAGTGAAAAGTAGGCATAGGAGCCCTCTCCCTCCTTGAGGCCCTCCGACCTATAAACAAAGATATAAGAAGATAGAAACGACTGTATAAAGGTCAGCGATTAAAGCCAAAGATGACTCACCAGCCGCAGGTCTATGCCCAAACCTCTCATTGAAGTGCGACCACTCGCGAATCCCCACAGTGTAGGGCAAAACCCGATCACCCAGTCGTAAATGTCAACAACTGTTGACGGAGGCTCCCGCTCGGCTGCAAAGGTATAAAGAGAACAATCAGATTACCCCAAAATAAACCGTGCATTTTAGAAGGGAAACACTTACAAGCAAAGTTCCACTCCTCAGGGAATTCTCTAGGGTTCAATACCACGTGCGTTGTCTTCACGTAGAAGAAATTTTCTTAGAAATGATGATTGGTTTTATCGTCCATATTCACCACCAATCCTTTGGTTCCCCGATGGCGCATATGAATCATCGTGACCCTATGAAAACTTAGGGCCGAGAGGTGAAGCACATGACATAGAGAAATCTGCGTATTTGATAAGCATGAGGAAAAGCTTGTATATGTAGGAGAGAGATAAGCCGAGCATACATTGTAAAAATGGCAAAAATCCTCCGCCAAGGAAGGAAGAGGAAGCGTGTAGACGATGACAAATGGGTACGCATAAAATGCACAGTACCCCGGGTGATATACTTGTACTACATCTCTACCAGCGGGAACGATTTCAACATGGGCCGAGATTCGCCATTTTGTCCTAAATGCAGTAATTGCCGCTGCATCCATCGTAGAAATGATAGGTTCGGGTTCATCCTCAGGTAGGTTTTTGAAGTCTGACCTAGCCTTCTCGGAGCGTGGGATTATGTTGTCCACGGTGGGAAAGTTTTTATCTTCCACCATGGTCGTCCCTTCCTCATGAGGAGGTGCATCCGTAGTCAATGTCATAGGGTCATATGAAGAACTGTCCATTTTTTCTGATTATGCACGTAAAAGAAATATAAAGATGAAGGAGATGACAGTAGCAAAAGATGTTAAAGGAGGAAATAAAGCACATAAGCTGGGAACTCAAGGAAGAAAAGAACTTGGGCTTTAAAGGCTCTAAAAATACAAAAATTCAAATGAGGAATGCATATCCCTATTTATAAGATTATAGGCACCTCAATCGAGAAAGCCCAAACGTCGCCTCATTAATTTCAAAATGGAAGAAGCGAGGGAAACGATGTAACTTATGGGGAACGCACGCCATAATGACGCATGATGAAACCATGTCATTTCCAACAGATGTAACGGTCAGGTACGGCTCTTGAAGCTAGGCAACCCGAAGAGCTAGCGGATAGAGAAAAAGGGAGCTAAAAGCAAAAGAATATCTTGTTGAAGTTTTCAGAATAAAGTGACAGACAGAAATGTTAGCAAGAAATAAGAAGAGAGCTAATGAAGCATTAAGAGTAAGATGTGATACAGTGATGACAACGATAGGTAAAAATATGACAATATTACAGAGTCTATAGTCAAGTGAAGGAAAAGACGAGAAGTGACATGCCTTGAGACAACAAAAGAGTATAGGCCATAAATTCATATTCTCACTTCAAGAAATAAGTTCGTGACTCCAATGCAACTACCGGAAGGAAAAGTTAGACCCCAGAATAATAGAAATCAGTAAAGGCTGGTGAACAAGACAAACTAAACATGAATTAAGGAGTGAGTGATTGGATAATAGTCGGCATCAAGAGAGTTTCAGATTTTGTTGCAGCAAAAATAGAATGGAAAATAGAAGAAGATTCATGAGAAATTAAGAGAGTGGTTATTCAGGAAGACGCTTCCCTAAAGCAAGCAATGTGAGCAAAGTTAAGCTTAAAGGACTATGTGTACTAGTTACACTAAATGCCACCCGCACGAGTAGTGAATTTCTTTATCCTTGGTACAGAAAGATTACCGCGAGGCGAGTAAGGGTTATCTATAATGTGAGAAGACACCAATGGTGAAGACGTAAAACATCTATAGGTATATCATCGTAGTGCTAAATATTAGTACTTCCCTAAAGGGGGGAATATGGAGTGATGTGGCATTAAGTCGGAACTAAGTAGTTCTAGTAATTATGAAATGGTAAAGGAAGAATGCAATAAAATGAAAAAGGGATGAGATTGCACTTATTCAAAGCCTACAGATATGCTACAATT
Source organism: Nicotiana sylvestris (assembly GCF_000393655.2). Classification (NCBI taxonomy): domain Eukaryota; kingdom Viridiplantae; phylum Streptophyta; class Magnoliopsida; order Solanales; family Solanaceae; genus Nicotiana; species Nicotiana sylvestris. The sequence continues at coordinate 59,314,843 of NC_091065.1, forward strand.
CCAGAGTATTATGTAAACACGACGTCAAGGAGAGAAAGTAAGGGTTCCTGCCTGAGATGTTATTGATTAATAAGGAGCCAGTGCGAGAGGTAAGTTAAGACAAAGGAAATAACCTAAGAAAGATTACGCACAATATTTATATGAGAATGGGCCAACGAGTAGTTAGTAGTTGATTCAAGAAGGGCCTAGTTATGTCTAGATAAGAGGATAAAGACAAATCAATAGATCGTGCAAGATAAATAGAGTAAATCCCAACATGGGGAATTCAGTCTCGCAAATATGACATCGTGACCCTTGAGAAATATCCCGATAGGAGTTGGGTAGTTAAAGGTACCGTATGAGTATTACAAAAATAAAAGTAAATGCCACCAGGAAGACAGTCAAAATATCAATTTACAAACAACCCTACAAGCACAATGGCGTAGAGGTAAGTAACTAAGGATAATCATATGTGAGTACGAACATCAAAAGTTTTATTGAGTATACGATGTAATAAGCTTGCACATTTATAAGTGTCAAAGGGGCTTCTCTAAGTACTACAATGAAAGACTAGATGAGGAAATAAGGAAGAAGATTTCAACCTAAGCACAATGACCTAAATAGGAGATGGTCTTATAACAACAGTCTTGCAACAATATTGTATGCACTCTATAGAAAGTGACACTTATCAAGGCTAATGAACGGGAAGAAGAAAAAAATGATGAATGAAAAGTAATATTGAGATCATATGAGTTGCACAAAAATTTTGGCATGTGTGGGAACTAAGATAAGCTAAGTATGCGTGCACCAATGGGGCATGGAGACCAGGAAAAGTAATAACTTACGTTTAAAGAAAGCTGAGAAGGAACACAAGGAATTATTTGATTAATGGTCCAGAGTTAGTTACGTTATGAACGCACTTAAGATTTCAGAGCATTATGCATGTAGCATATATGTTGGCAATCATATAACAGTAGAATACTCTGGTATAAGTTAAAAGAAAGAATTGAGTCCAGCTCATAGAAAAAGAATTGAATTATTAGATAAAGGTATCAGGAATATTCTATAGCGCCCATTAAAAGCTAAAGTAATAACTAATACCATGAGCTTCAGATCGGGAGACAACTTAATCCTACAAAAAGCCTGATCAGAAGGAGGAGAAAACTAAAGAGTTACTTCAATGAAGTAAATCAGGAATTTGAAACCAGAAAATTATAGAAATCATGGGTGAGAACATGGCAGAATCACTCTTAATATAAGAGGTACAAGAGATATAATACAATAGCCATATTCTATAACGACTCTACAATAAAGCCAGTTAGAAAAGTACTGGCCCCATAAGAAGTTAGTATGAAGCTCCTATCAGATTGTATATGCACCAGAGGTGTAAATATTATAATAGAGCTTCAAGTTGTGGATGTGAATTATACTTATGTGGAAGGGAGGTCATGAATAAGATTGAATATGTGATGCAAAACTTCAAGGTATGTAAGGTAAAGGTGAAAAACGTACGAGATACTCAAATACAGAAGGTTGCGAGTAGTCCATACTTTGGATAAGAGACTAGAAGTGCGGGGATTCAGTATCCAGAAATGATAGCAACTTCGTTAGTAGAATACCTTCCAGCCTTTGGTTTCTAGGTATCAAGAGGCCTAGTCAAGAGAATAAAAAAGAATTAAAGATGATGTGATGTCTCGATTGATGTTCCAAAATAATATAAAGAAATCTATGGGGAAAGCAATATGAAGGGAGGTTGCTAGTAGTATAAATAGATATGTATAGGTCGCCAGCGAAGTATGGTAGAACAACAAGGTTTTAGGAAGACATGAGTAAGGATAAGAAGAGGCGAGTGAGAAGGTGACGATAATGGATAAGACCTCAAGATTAAGCCCATGAAAACAAGAAGAACTGATGGTTTCTCTAAGTTATAGAAAGCTCAATATAGCCTAATGAACTCAAAAGAGTCTAAAACTAATACTAGCATTTAGAAGCGATGGAATGCTGCCCTGGTAGTAAAATGAGGGTGTAATTATTATAAATGTAGGATGACGTTTGAGAATTCGATTGAGTAATGATTTGAAGAAGATTTCACATACGAAACGGGACTAAAATACCCCCCATAAGATGAATCACGTTGGGATGCTGTGAAATATGGTTATGGAAGTATAGTATCGCCCCTAGATTTACTCCAGATATCCCCGATGAGACGTGAGCCCTAGTGGCAGTGTTACATAAAAGGTCAAGTTATCAATGATAGATTATGGATCAACGTTAAGGTGAATTGATAATAGATGGATAAAGTTCCAACGCATGAGAGGAGATAAGGATTTCATCCTTTAGATGAACATTAATAAGGGAGCATTGAAGGACATGGATTTATACATCTATGATAAGAAGTGAAAGAGTAACCTAGAATTAGGTAGTAGACATCGATAATAATAAAACCAGGGTAAGAATTATGATATAGTATGACCTACCTAGATACAGTAAAATTATGCGGATGGATAGCCAGGTCTCTGAAACAAGATAAAGTAATATTCATAAGTTCGAAAAAGTACCGAGCAAAGAACTTCAATATACTTATAAATGCCTAGAGGGACATCTTATCAAGCTTTGTATATGTTCACAAAGTGAGGCCCAAGGATTGGCTAAAAGCTTGAGGAAAAAGGAGAGAAGATCGCATAGGCGTACTTACAAGGTTAAAGTCGTACATGCTGCATGATAGAAGGTAACAACAATTAAGAGATTGAAAGGATTCCGACTACAAATCGTGGGGGTGAGAAATAGGCCTAAAGGGGGAAATGCCTTGGCCTATGAGATTCATTCACATAACAGCTGCCTAGATGGCAAGAGGAGTACTAAAGTATTCACAAGAGCTATGGGTTATGAGAATGATAAGTGCATCCGTCAACATACGAGGATGAATGTTCCAAAGGGGGAAATGATGTTACACCCCATATTTACTTGTGTGAAAGTACGCCATAGATAAATTGATGAAAGCTCGGAAATGAGATGTTACATTCCGCATTTTCGTACGTTAAAGCTTCGTCATAAGTTAATCGACGGAAGTTCGGGAATGAGATTTATTTTAGGATTATAAGTATTATGCTATTTCAATCAAGTGATGAGTAAATTCGTGAAGGTGGGAGGGTAAGAAGGTCGAAGAAAGTGAATTTCGTCGAAGTTTGACATTTTGGGATAAAATACGACCCGAGATATAAATACCTGATATTTATGGACTAGTGCTATACAAGGTACCACATGACCATGATGGTATGATGTATAAAGTATGTTAAAATGAGTAGTATTTTAAGTAATTTGAGATAATTTTTAATTATGTGGCTAATTGGTTAATTATTGGGTAGTGGGATATTACCTAGCTAATTAAAGAATTCTTTGGATAAACATGGAAAAGACCCCAACGTGGTATGTTAAGAGAATCGACTCAGGTATGTTAAGGCTAAGCTCTTCCTTCATTTTGCATGATCTCATCATTACACTAGTTTGATAACGAGGCATAAAAAAAATTCATATCCCCGAATTTACGTATATTTTGCTAGTCCCACAAGTTACAATATTTTCTTTATCGGGACTTCATATTCATTTGAGTATTTCCTTCTTCCAGTCAAGAGAGCAGAGAGTCTATATATATACAGTATCACAATATTTTCATTACCATCGACCTATAATCGATGGGCAAGCACCTATTGGGCTACCTCTGATCAAATGGTAAGTTATATACCGAGCCTACTATGGTCATGAGCGAGCCCAGTTGGCCGAGATACAGAGCCTAGTATGGCCGAGCGCCTATGAGCGAGCCTACTACGGCAGAGCAGTTATGTATATATACCGAGCCTTATAAGGCCAGACAACTATTTTACTTAATATATTGAGAGAGTTGAGTTAGTATCAACATGTAAGCATATCTTCAGATTATCTTTGACTCCCAGTGGCTTTCAGTTATTATATTATCAGTTCAGTTTCAACTTCCAGTATATTGCCTTACATACTTGGTATATTATTTCGTACTGATGTCCCTTTCTTGGGGGTGCTGCATTTTATGCGTGCAGGTTCAGCCAGACAGACGAGTAGACCTCCTCATTAGGTGTTGCTCGAGTTCAGCTTGATCGATAAGCTCCATTCCCTTCGAAGTTGCCAGGTCTAGAGCTTTATGTATATTTTATGTACATACACACATACACACACACACACACACACACATATATATATGTTATGAGTAGGTCGGGGCCCTGTTCCGATCATAGTATATCCATAAGTAGAGGCTTGTAGACATATCTTGTCAGTTAGTGCAGTGTTGGGCTTGTAGGCCTTGTATGTATATTTTGATTGGTTTGCCAGTTGTAGTAGTTATAATGGCCTTGTCGGCACAACTTTATATTGATGCTTAGTCAGTATTTGCAAATTGTCTTGCAATGTGGCCCATGTCCAAAGTATGACATTATATGTTCAGAGTCCCTTAGTCGCAAGTTGGTACGCAAGGATATTTGAGGCACCGGATGCCAATATCGCCCCCCAGGTTCGGGGCGTGGCAAAAGTGGTATTAGAGCAATTCTGTCCTAGAGAGTCTACAAGACGTGTCTAGTAAAGTTTTGTTTATGGGTGTGTTGTGCACCACACTTATAAGCAGGAGGCTATAGGACATTTAGGGTTGTCACTCTTTCTTCTTACTCAAGATCGTGTGGTAGAGCTCAGTTGTAAGAACTCAATTTCCTAGACTCTATCTTATTCATAATACAATGATGCGTACATTCAAAAAGACGGTCGGTAAGAGATATAGTTGTGGAAGTGTTGAGTTAGAGGAACTCGATTTTGCATCATGCTTATGATGAGTAAATGTGAGGTCTTCAGCAGACCATGTGTGTACTAAAAGGTGTAAGGTTCTTGATAAGGAGTTTTAAGGAAAGAATACTTATCCACTCTTACGGTAAAAAGCAATAACAGAATCAGAAGGTAGACACAAGTTTCAACAAGTCAAAGAAGCAAGGTGAAGAAGGATACGAGGTACCCAATTAATAAAGATTATCATTCAGAAAAGGGAGATATAAGCATTTTCAGTTATCTTCAATAGTGACAGATGTGTATGTATCAGCCACACCGATCTCAGTTATGCCCTATGGGAGCTAACATATATAGTTTAAGAGAAGGATGGATTATCAGGATCTGTCTGGGGTTAAAGTAATGCAAAATAGTGGATGGTTAGTAGAGTTAGTTGACATTTCTGAAGGATAGTACAAACATGGTAATGGATCTCCTTGTGAGACACCTAGATAGCACACTCCAAAATAGTACAGCCAGATATGAGCGCTACAAAGATAGGCATTGGAAGCCTGAAAAGGATAAATATTATCTTAAGTATGTCTCTCATCCTTAGTAGAGAGATAATGCTAGGCAACCCGAAGAGCTGGTGGATGAAGCAAAAGGGAGCTAAAAGCAAAAGAATATCTTGTTGAAGTTTTCAGAATAAAGTGGGACATAAATGTTAGCAAGAAATAAGAAGAGATCTAATGAAGCATTAAGAGTAAGATGTGATACAGTGATGACAATGGTAGGTAAAAATATGACTATATTACAGAGTCTATAGTCAAGTGAAGGAAAAGACGAGAAGTGACAGGCTTTGAAACAACAAAAGAGTATAGGCCATAAAGTCATATCCTCACTTCAAGAAACAAGTTCGTGACTCCAACGCAACTACCGGAAGGAAACATTAGACCCCAGAATAAAAAAAATCAGTAGGGGTTGGTGAATAAGACAAACTAAACGTGAATTAGGGACTGAGTGATTGGATAATAGTCGGCATCATGAGAGTTTCATATTTCGTTCCGGCGATAATAGAATAGAAAACAGAAGAATATTCATGAGAAATTTAGAGAATGGTTATTCAGGAAGACGCTTCCCTAAAGAAAGCAATGTGAGCAAAGTTAAGCTTAAGGGACTATGTGTGCTAGTTACACTAAATGACACCCGCGTGAGTAAGGAATTTCTTTATCCTTGGTACAGAAGGATTACTGCAAAGTGAGTAAGGGTCATCGATAATGTGAGAAGACGCCAATGATGAAGAGTTAAAACATCTATAGGTAGATCGTCGTAGCGCTAAATATTAGTACTTCTCTAAAGGGGGGAATTTAGAGTGATGTGACATTAAGTCGTAATTAAGTGGTTCTAGTAATTATGGAATGGTAAAGGAAGAATGCGATAAAATAAAAAAGGGATGAGATTGCACTTATTCAAAGCCTACAGATATGCTACGATACCAGAGTATTATGCAAACACGACGTCAAGGAGAGGAAGTAAGGGTTCCTGCCCGAGATGTTATTGGTTAATAAGGAGCCAGTGCGAGAGGTAAGTTAAGACAAAGGAAATAACCCAAGAAATATTACGCAGAATATTGATTTGAGAATGGGCCAACGAGTAGTTAGTAGTTGATTCAAGAAAGGCCTAGTTATGGCTATATAAGAGGATAAGGACAAATCAATAGATCGTGCAAGATAAACAGAGTGAACCCCAACATGGGGAATTCAGTCTCACAAATATGACATCGTGACCCTTGAGAAATATCTCGATAGGAGTTGGGTAGTTAAAGGTACCGTATGAGTATTAAGGAAATTAAAGTGAATGCCACTAGGAAGACAGTTAAAATTTCAATTTAGAAACAACCCTACGAGCACAACGGCGTGGAGGTAAGTAACTAAGGATAATCATAGGTGAGTACGAACATCAAAAGTTTTATTGAGTATATGATGTAATAAGTTTGCACCTTTACAAGAGTCAAAGAGGCTTCTCTAAGTACTACAACAAAAGACTAGATGAGGAAATAAGGAAGAATGCTTCAACCTAAGCACAATGACCTAAATAGAAGATGGTCTTGTAACAACAGTTTTACAACAATATTGTATGCACTCTATAGAAAGTGGCACCTATCGTGGCTAATGAATGGGAAGAAGAAAAAAAATGATGAATGAAAAGTAATATTCGAGATCATATGAGTTGCACAAAAATTTTGGAATGCGTGGGAACTAAGATAAGTTAAGTATGCATGCACCAATGGGGCATGGAGACCAGGAAAAGTAATAGCTTACGTTTAAAGAAAGCTGAGAAGGAACACAAGGAATTATTTGATTAATGGTCCAGAGTTAGTTACGTTATGAACGCACTTAAGATTTCAGAGCATTATCCATGTAGCATATATGGTGGCAATCATATAGCCGTAGAATACTCTGGTATAAGTTAAAGGAAAGAATTGAGTCCAGGTCATAGACAAAGGATTGAATTATTAGACGAAGGTATCAGGAATATTCCATAGAGCCCATTAAAAGCTAAAGTAATAACTAATACCATGAGCTTTAGATCGGGAGACAGCTTAAGCCTACAAAAAGCCTGATCAGAAGGAGGAGAAAACTAAAGAGTTACATCAACGAAGTAAATCAGGAATTTGAAACCAGAAAATTATAGAAATCATGGGTGAGAACATGGCAGAATCACTCTTAATATAAGAGGAACAACAGATATAGTACAATAGCCATATTCTATAACAGCTCTACAATAAAGCCAGTTAGAAAAGTACCGACCCCATAAGAAGTCAGTATGAAGCTCCTATTAGATTGTATGTGCACCAGAGGTGCAAGTATTATAATAGAGCTTCAAGTTGTGGATGTGAATTATACTTATGTGGAAGGGAGGTCATGAACGAGATTGAAGATATGATGCGAAACTTCAAGGTAAGTAAGGTAAAGGTGAAAAACGTACGAGATACTCAAATACAGAAGGTTGCAAATAGTCCATACTTCGGATAGGAGGCTAGAAATGTGGGGATTCAATATCCAGGAATGATAGCAACGTCGTCAGTGAAATACCTTCCAGCCTATGATTTCTAGGTATCGAGAGGCCTAGTCAAGAGAATAAAGAAGAGTAGAGATGATGTGATGTCTCGATTGATGTTCCAAAATAACATAAAGAAATCTATAGGGAAAGCAAGATGAAGGGAGGTTGCTAGTCGTATAAATAGATATATATAGGTCGCCAGTGAAGTATGGTAGAACAACAAGGTTTTAGGAAGACAAGAGTAAGGATAAGAAGAGGCGAGTGAGAAGGTGACGATAATGGATAAGTCCTCAGGATTAAGACCATGAAAACAAGAAGAGTTGATGGTTTCTCTAAGTTATAGAAATCTCAATATAGCCTAATGAACTCAAAGGAGTCTAAAACTAATAGCAATTAGAAGAGATAGAATGTTGCCCTGATAGCAGAATCAGGGTGTAATTGTGATAAATGTAGGATGACATTTGAGCATTCGATTGAGTAATGATTTGAAGAAGATTTCACGGATGACACGGAACTAAAATACCCCCATAAGATGAATCACGTTAGGATGCTATGAAATATGGTTATGGAAGTATAGTATCACCCCTAGATTTACTCTAGATATCCCCGATGAGACGTGAGCCCTAGTGGCAGTGTTACATAAGAGGTCAAGTTATCAGTGGTAGATTATGGATCAACGTTAAGGTGAATTAATAATAGATGGATAAAGTTCCAACGCATGAGAGGAGATAAGGATTTCATCCTTTAGATGAACATTAATAAGGGAGCATTGAAGGACATGGATTTATACATCTATGATAAGAAGTGAAAGAGTAACCTAGAATTAGGTAGCAGACATCGATAATAATAAAACCAGGGTAAGAATTATGATATAGTATGACCTACCTAGATACAGTAAAATTATGCGGATGGATAGCCAGGTCTCTGAAACAAGATAAAGTAATATTCATAAGTTCGACAAAGTACCGAGCAAAGAACTTCAATATACTTATAAATGCCTAGAGGGACATCTTATCAAGCTCTGTATATGTTCACAAAGTGAGGCCTAAGGATTGGCTAAATGCTGGAGGAAAAAGGAGAGAATATCGCAAAGGCGTACTTACAAGGTTAGAGTCGTACAAGTTGCATGATAGAAAGTAGCAACAGTTACGAGATTGGAAGGATTCCGACTACAAATCGTAGGGGTGAGAAAGAGTCCTAAAAGGGGAATGTCTTGGCCTTTGAGATTCATTCACAGAACAGTTGCCTAGATTGCAAGAGGAGTACTAAAGTGTTCGCAAGAGCTATGAGTTATGAGAATGATAAGTGCATCAGTCAACATTCGAGGAAGAATGTTCCAAAGGGGGGAATGATGTTACACCCCATATTTACTTGCATGAAAGTATGCCATAGATAAATTGATGAAAGCTCGAAAATGAGATGTTATATTCCGCATTTTCGTACGTTAAAGCTTCCTCATAAGTTAATAGACGTAAGTTCAGGAATGAGATTTATTTTGGGATTATAAGTATTATGTTATTTCAATCAAGTGATGAGTAAATTCGTGAAGGTGGGAGGGTAAGCAAATCGAAGAAAGTAAATTTCGTCGAAGTTTGACATTTTGAGATAAAATACGGCTCGAGATATAAATACCCGGTATTTATGGACTAGTGTCATACAAGGTACCACATAACCATGATAGTATGATGTATAAAGTGTGTTAAAATGAGTAGTATTTTAAGAAATTTGAGATAATTTTTAATTATGTGGGTAATTGGTTAATTATTGGATAATGGGATATTACCCAATTAATTAAAGAATTCTTTGGATAAACATGAAAAAGACCCCAATGTGGCAATCCCTTATCCCATTTGATTGTCATTAACTATTCTTAAATGTTACATTTTGAGCATTTGGGAGGCTTAGTCATTACCTTAGTGGGGCCCACACCCACTAAGGTATAAGGCTTTAATTCTTTAAGAGATGGATTCCAAAATTCATTTAAGGTAACAATCCTATGCAAGAAAACGTTTTTCATACGAAATTATTATGTGTAATAGCAATGAGATTTTGCGATTTTAAGGGAGTGCGGTGCAATCTTTCCCAAGAATATCATACGGATTTTTTCCTACTCCGATCCACCGTTATGTGTTGTCGTGATTGATTTGTGTTAGAGGGATTGTCAAGAGAATCGGCTCAGGTATGTTAAGGCTAAACTCTTCCTTCATTTTGCATGATCTCGTCGTTACACGAGTTTGATAACGAGGCATAAAGAAAAATTCATATCCCGGAATTTACGTTTATTTTGCTAGTCTCGCAAGTTACAATATTTTCTTTATCGAGACTTCATATTCATTTGAGTATTTCTTTCTTCTAATAAAGAAAGCAGAGAGTCTATATATATATACAATATCATAATATTTTTTTGCCATTGAGTTATAATCGATGGGCAGGCCCCTATTGGGCAACCTCTGATCAGATGATAAGTTATATACCGAGCCTAATGTGGCCGAGCACCTATGAGCGAGCTCAGTTGGCCGAGATACAAAGCCTAGTATGGCCGAGCGCCTATAATTAAGCCTACTACGGCAGATCAGTTATGTATATATACCGAGCCATATAAGGTCGGACAACTATTTTACTTACTATATTAAGAGAGTTGAGTCAGTATCAGTAGGTAAGCATATCTTCAAATTATCTTTGACTCCCAGTTGCTTTCAGTTATTATATTATCAATTCAGTTTCAACTTCCAGTATATTGCCTTACATACTCGGTATATTATTTCGTATTGACGTCCCTTTCTTGGGGGCGCTGCATTTCATGCGTGCAGGTTCAGACAAACAGACGGGTAGACTTCCTCATTAGGTGTTGCTCGAGTTCAGCTTGATTGGTAAGCTCCATGCCCTTCGGAGTTGCCGGGTCTAGAGCTTTATGTATATCTTTTTTATATATATATATATATATATATATATATATATATATATATATATATATATATATATATATATATATATATATATATATATATGTTATGAGTAGGTCGGGGCCCTATTTCGATCATAGTATATCCATCAGTAGAGGCTTGTAGACATATCCTATCAATTAGTGCAGTATGTTAGGCTTGTAGGCCTTGTATGTATGTTTTGATTGGTTTGCTAGCTGTAGTAGTTATTGTAAGCACGTGATTTTTGACCCTCCCCGGAAATTTTTACGTTCTTAGCTTAAAATATTTAATTTAGGACTAATATAGTCATTTTAACTATTTTTACTTTATTTCGGTGCAAAAAGAAAATTTCAAAAAATATATATATAAATTTTAGTTTATGTATCTCTCATAAACTTGAAAAATACAAAAAATTGTACTTTATTTTGGTACTTTATATAAATTCGAAAATTACAAAAAAAAAAATATAGTTCTATTAATGTTTGCGGTCATTATAATTTTGAAAAATACAAAAAATATTACTTCATATTTTTGTCTTTATTAAAGAACGAAAATTACAAAAATAGTTTTATTAATATTTTGTAGCTATTTTAAATCTCGAAAAAATATTTAAAAAAATATATAGTTTTGTTTGAATACTAGTCTTATTTTTGGTAGTTATTTTGCTTACATAGGACTAGTTAAGCAACGTTTTCCTATTTCTCGGGTCCGGGCAAAAGAATAATATTCGGGTTCAAACTACCCGGTTTTAGGCCTAATTTCGGACCTAGCCCATAATAAACCGTGTCCAGGACACATGGGGAACCCCACCACACGTGGGGGACATAAGTCTCGAACCCCACCACGCGTGGGGCTCATTTTTTTTGGCAAAACATTACAAAACACGGACAAACACATTTGACAAGGGGGGACTTTTTTTGGAAAAAAATTTGGACGGAGAGGATTTGGCAAAAACACTGTACATCTATCTTCTTCCTAAAGAAGAAGAAGAAACAGGAACCCGACTGTCCAAAAAACCCACGACCAAACCCTACTTTCCCCAGCGAAAACCACCACCAAACGAGCCCGTCTCCTCCCAAACTCCGTCGCAACCCAACTCCCTCCAGCTTCTCCGTCGACCCACTGTCGTAACCAAACAAGTCCGTCGCACCCCTCGTCGTCACGCTCAACACCACCTGCCCCAACGCCATAACCACCATCCAAACGACCACTCCTCCATCACTGCTTCTTCTGCTCCCGTCACAAAAATCAGTCACCACACCTCCCTTCACACAAAAACAATTCCACCTCTTCTTCTAACTTTCGATTTGAAACCAAGGAATCCGATGGAGTTTGACTGAGGTCATTTTGGTTTCAAGTTTTTCGGTGTCGATTCGAGTTTTTGTTCGCAGTCCGTTACATTTTCGAGTACGGAGCAGTGAAACCATCACGGTCAAATTCTGTTTTGAGGTTCATTTCTTTCCCACTCCAATTGTTCTTCGACGAGAATATGATTTGATTTGGTTAAATGCTTGATTTTATTCTTACGGTCTAGATGATGGTTGATTACTTTCAGATGATGAATTGTTTGTGTTCAATGAATTCTGAAGCACTCTTAGAGTGACATATTTCTTTTAAAATAAAATAAAATTTGATATCACCAATAACTGATTTAAAAAGTTGTCGTGCAATAGGAGTTGCTGGGCCAAGGGATAAGAAGAAAGTTGTAGCTTTTACCTGTGTTAAGTGTTGCCTGATACCCATTATGCCTCTCCTTGTTACCATTGGATTTTTCTTATAAATTGCACTTTGTATCATAGTTTTGTTTGTCCAACAAAGATATGTACTATTCTTCTATATGTACTCTGAAATACATTTCAATTGCTGTTACTGTTTTTTTAATTAGATTAGGATTTCTCATTTATATTCTTCACCTATATGAAATTGGAAGCCTTATGCGTTTTGTTGCATCTCCATATGTTTACATATGCAAAACGTGTGCAAGAGGGAGGAATGCAAAATGGTAGATCTACACTAAAACCAGTAAAGGCATATTAACATATATTTAATTGAAAAGGATCGCTGGTTGCCCAAGGTTTCCTTGTTTTTCCTTTTCCATATTTCCTTTCTTCTACTTGTTTTCTATGTGGGGTACTATATTTTTATATACAGAAAACTTGAATGACTATTATGGCCTATGTAAAATAAGTAATTGTGCATGCGTTGCGTGCCAGGATTACGATTTAAAAATGAAAACGCGTAGTTGTTTTAGGTGCGTTATTTTAATAAATTATCTTCTTAAATTCGGGTGTGCATTTCATGTGACTCAAATCCAAATCTCAACAACGTTAAATAAAATGTGTCAATAACCACGGGTGCATTGATGTAACGTGGTTCGAGATATATTTTCACGACGTTGCAATTCTCGTAAAAATAATAATAAAAGCGGTCAAGAGTTTAAAACTTGCACATAGGTTTAACATGTACAAAATCAGATAATCAAGCCAAATATAACAGTTGAGCGACCGTGCTAGAACCACGGAACTCGGGAATGCCTAACACCTTCTCCCGGGTTAACAGAATTCCTTATCCAGATTTCTGGTACGCAGACTGTAATATGGAGTCATTCTTTTCCTCGATTCGGGATTAAAATTGGTGACTTGGGACACCCTAAATCTCCCAAGTGGCGACTCTGAAATAATTAAACCAATCCCGTTTCGATTGTCCTTTAATTGGAAAAAACTCCCCCTGCCCCATCGGGTGCGGAAAAAGGAGGTGTGACAGCTCTGGCGACTCCCCTGGGGATCAGACCCAGAACCACTGGTTCAGGGTTAAGAATTCAAGCTTAAAATAATTGTTATTATTTGGCTTTATCTATTATCTGATTTTTACATGTTTGAGCCTAATGTGTTAAATGCTGCTTTTACCGCTTTGATATTATTTGAACTGTATATAAACTGTGCCGAAACCCATATCCTTTCTGAGTCTTCTAAATCATGAAGAAGGGTGTACTTCGTACGACTTCTTTTCTGTATAGTGTCAAATCCCAATTTAGAACGAGGTTCGGACAAGTTGCTAAGCCGGTGAAGCTTCTGTATTCCCGGTACGCTGCCCCCCCTCGGCTCGAGCTGTCCGCTCGGGTAAGCCAGGTCTAGAACAAACACCCAGGTCTGAACCTAGTATAACAAAGCCACATGCCGGATCCCTAGTAGGAACGTTTATTTGCATCATGTGCATTTGACTTAGGGGACTCAACACAGGGGTTGGGTCCGTCTAGGACAAGCAACCTGAAAATAATAGACCAGCTTTTGGCATCCTATGTGCTACATGTTGTATTTAGTCAAGGGCGAATGAGTCATTTGGTCATTTCCAGCATGGTGTTATTTTAATCAAAGCATGGGGAACATTTGTGGAATCCAAGGAGCCTTGGAATTCCCTATGTCCCCCACGCTTCATTTTTGGAAAAAGCACCTAGGGAACATTTGTGGAATCCAAGAAGTCTTGGAATTCCCTATGTCCCCCACGCTTCATTTTTGGGAAAAGCACCTAGGGAACATTTACGGAATCCAAGAAGTCTTGAAATTCCCTATGTCCCCCATGCCACATTTTTGAAAATATAATAAATACAAAAAAATAAAATATATATGTATATATATAAAAAAAACATTGAAAATTCGAAAAAAAAGATTGTGTATGTTGTCATCATTTTCCACATATAAGAAAATCGTGAAAAAAGGAGAAAATAACAGCATAGAGAAAAGTCCGAGTAGAGTCGAAGCTCTGCCGAAATTTGGAGAAAATGAAAAATGTCTTATTAAGTTTGTTTTATTAGCAAGTCTTGTTTCGAAAAAATGTCAAAAAGTCCAAAAGTTTTATTATGTTGAAAAAAAAAGAGGGGAGTCGGGCGTTGAAAGTGGCTTTATTATTGCAAATATATATATAAAAAATAAAAATCAAATAAAAAAGAATCCAAAATTTTTTTCTTTATTTCCAAAAAATGTATATATGTCTTTATCTGTCGCAAGAACATTTGTCTTGCCAAAAGTTTTTAGAACCCCAAATTTTCAAAACAAATAATCCAAAAATATTTTCCATTATTGATTTCTTTAGAAAGTCTTTCTAGTTGTTTCTTTAAAAAATAAAATAAAATAAAAAATAAAAAAAAAATATAATATAAAAAATAAAAAAAAACAAATCCGAAAATATTTTGATTCTTCTTTCAAAAATTGAAAAGAAAATTCAAAATTCAAAAAAAAAACATTTTAGAAGCATTTCTTATATTAAAGGTAAAATTCCGAAAAATATTTTCTTCTTTTCTTTAGAATAAAAAAAAAACGAAAATTCAAAAAAAATATTAGTCTTTCTTTTAAAAAGAAAATCAATCAAAAAATAATATTTCCTTGCTTCTTTTAAAGTAGTTCTTTTAAACGAAAATTCAAAAAAGGTTAGTTCATCTGCTTATTATTATTTGCCTACTTATTCTTATTGGACCGAACTACGCGGGTTTGATTCTCACCGGATGTGAGATACGTAGGCAACCCTCATCGGGTCCAACCCCACCTTCTCAAAAAGAAGGAATGTTTTATGTTTTTCGTTAATTTGTTTGTTTGTTATGAATGAAAAATAATAGTCTATTTGATTGTTGTGAAAAAAGAATAATAATAAAAAAAATAGAAATGGAAAAGGGTCTTCTCAAAAATAGCTTATTTGCCCGAACTATGCGGGTTTGATTCTCACCGGATGTGAGATACGTAGGCAACCCTCATCGGGTCCAACCCCACCTTTTGCTAAAATAGCCAAAAATCAAAAATTTTAATCTTGTCATAAATAAGTCGGGTGATGTCCAACCCACTTTTTGCTAAAATAGCCAAAAAACAAATAAATAAAAAATATATGTCAAATTTTAATTTTGTCATAAAGAAGTCAGGTGACGCTGTTTTATCAAGACATAGCCGAATGTTCCCGAAAGGGACGCCGGAAGGCTGACTTCGCATAAACAGCCACCTTTGGGTCATTTTGAGATATGGACCCACACAGCATAAAAATCTTCGTCCCCGAGACGTTGAAAGGCCGTGTTTGTAATATTGAGTTTTCTAATTTGAAAAACAATAATGAGAGTCATAAAGAAGTCGGGTGATGCTGTTTTGTCATAAATAGCCGAATTTTCCCGAAAGGGACGCCGGAAGGCTGACTTTGCATAAACAGCCACCTTTTGGGTCATGTTTAGGATTTTTGTCCAGTTGACCCACACAGCCTTAAAAATCTTCGTCCCCGAGACGCTGAAGGGCCGTGTTTTGCACCACCAAGTTTTATTATAATTTGAAAAAAAGAGTCGACGGTCAGGTGAATACCGTTCAAATTTTGTCATAATAAACCGAGCTAGCTTCGGCCGCGTCTTAAACCGTTTTTGCCGAAATAGCCTTAGAGTATCTTTCAGTTGTCGAAAGGTTATTTTCGTAAAAGAATGGACAAGTTTGTAAAGTGTCAAAATAATCCTCCCCGGCCTCAAAATTCATGTGAAATTTGGAAGGGGCCACATTTGCAAAAATAACCATTTGGTTGCATTTGTCGAACAGAGAAAGGAAGCTAGCCTTTTGTTTTTAAGTTTATAAATCTTTAATTAGAATATGTGGTTTGTTTGATTTTTCAGTATGTAAATTGAGAAAAAATGTCGAGTATTGTTTATCTTTGGGCCGAACTACGCAAGGTCTGATTCATGCGGGGTCATGATACGTAGGCAATCTCCATAAGATTCGACCACACACAAAAAAAAATGAAAAAAATGAAAAAGAGAAAAAAAAGAAAAAAGGAAAAACAAAGGTAATAAATATATATATATATATATATATATATATATATTGATAATAATAAGGACCGACTGAGTCCATTCTAACATATTTGGTTTTGAATTGTGAAGAAAGTTGAGGTGGTTGGTTTGTGCCTCAAAGAAAAATGACAACTAACGTCGAAGCTGCTACAAGTGCTCCAGAGACTCAGAGTGGGAAGGTTCCTCGTCATGAGTCACAATTTACGACACAACAAGAGCAGTACCACTCTCCTGAGTATCACTCGTACTCGTTTGATCTTGCTGCAAAAGCTGAGAAGCCTGCCCGAAAGATGGTACAGGAAGAAATGACCCAACGAGTGAAAAGCTTAGAACAATGGTTGGAAAACATGCAAGGGCTAGCAGGCCAAAAGAGTGTTGCCTTCAAAGATCTATGTATGTTCCCCGATGTCCACTTGCCGCCTGGTTTCAAGACCCCCAAATTTGAAAAGTACGATGGACATGGAGATCCCATAGCCCACCTGAAAAGGTATTGCAATCAACTGAGAGGGGCAGGAAGAAATGAAAAATTGTTGATGGCTTATTTTGTGGAAAGCCTTACGGGAGTAGCCTCCGAATGGTTTATGGATCAAGACACGTCTCGCTGGTATGTCTGGGATGACATGGCACAGGCCTTTGTCAGACAGTTCCAATACAACATCGACATTCCCCCAGACCGCATTTCCCTTTCAAACCTGAAGAAGAAACCAAGTGAAAGTTTCAGGGAATATGCCATAAAATGGAGAGAGCAAGCAGCTCGAGTTAAGCCACCCATGGATGACCACGAGCTAATTACTGTCTTCCTTCAAGCGCAAGAGCCAGATTACTTTCAAAACATGGTGTCCGCAGTTGGCAAAACCTTCTCGGAAGCAATCAAAATTGGAGAAATGGTAGAGAATGGTCTTAAGACAGGCAAAATTATAAGTCAAGCTGTTCTTAAAGCCGCAACTCAGGCTGTCCGGGTTGAGTCAGATAATCTTAGCGACACAAATGAGGAGATTGAAGAAATCATGATGACATCAGGGTCTAGAAGAGGTCCCAGGAGAACATCTCGAGGGTATGAGCAGCCTCCTCAAATTTTTTATGGCTCCCCTGAGCAGTATTATCCACCTCAGGACGCTCAATACTCTGTCGCTCCACCTCAGTATGTTGTCCAGCCACCAAAACACCCCAGGAGGCGAGCACGAGCATCACAAAATCTCCAGAAGTCTCCACAAAATTTTCAGATGCCCTATAACCCACAGCCAAGCCAGTGGTATAAAGGGGAACAAAGGTTGAAAGATAATTTTACACCAATAGGAGAGTCCTATGAAAGCTTATTTGAGAAATTAAAGAATCATGACATGATTGCACCTATTCCTCCAAATCGTGTGGACCCACGTGCAAGAAGCTTTGACCCTTCTAAAAGGTGTGAATACCATTCCAATGTCCAGGGGCACAATGTTGAAAGCTGTCGGGATTTGAAAAGAGAAATAGAAAGAATGATCCAAGAAGGGCGGATTGTGATCAATAACAGTGACATGGAGCACTCGAACCCTATCGAGAACTTGTTGACAGAGGGTGACGATGTTGAAGCGGGTAATGGTCTTGGCAGTATTGATGCAAAGCTCAGTGGCTAAGATGCCAATTTTTTGGGGAGGACGCTTCGTTCCTTGGTCAGCAAGAGAGAAGCTTGTGGTGGCTTATTTTGTGGTCATTTCTGTTGTTCGGATTATTAAGGTTGTAATTGGGATTTTGTCATGTGTCAAACCTTCTTATCTTTCCATTTTGTCATAGCAGTTTGTTTAAATTTTGTCCAGTTTGTGTTAGGATTTTATTCTGGTTGTTTTGTTTGTTTTATTATTCAAACCATTTCGCCGGTAGTCTAATACAAAGTCGGTCTTTTGTTAGTTCCAGTCGTCTTTTGTTTAGTCCTTTTATCATTTCATTCAATGCCGATTCTAGGGACATGACATGCGCACACACTTTGGGCCTAGTCTTTAAAGTTAATCATAAAACCCTGGAAAGGCGATCAGACCATTTAAAGAAAATAAGGACGGTTTGAGATTATTCAGAGCCCGAGTCATGTGGAACTGGGGCAAGTTAAGCACAAAGAAAACCGTTAAAAGCAAGATTCGCCAATTTGGCATGAGGGTCGGTCATGATAATGAGAGTGTCGCCCAACGGTGCTTAGAAATGACAAAGGAAAAATAAAATGTTTAACATAATTGTCAAGTCCAGCACCATCAGAAGAGACTACAAATTTAAAGTGTGTTGTTTGCACTTGGCATGTTTTGAAGACTGAAATGACGAAGGCATTTTGTTCTGCTACCTAAACACTTTATCCTTCGTTACCCCCTTTGACCCTTATTTATTTTTCTTTCATACCCCTTGTTCGGAATCAGTAACAACGAAAAAAAGAGAGAGAAAGAAAGAAAACAACAACGAAAAAAAAGAGAAAAAAAAGAAAAGAAAAGAAAAGAAAATTGATAACAAAGAAAAAAAAAGAGAATCAAATGAAAAAGAGGAATTGGGAACTACGTTTGACCTGATTCCTCAAAGAGGATACATAGGCGCTTCACGGCTCGGTCATAGTTTTGAAAAATGAAAAAAATCAATTAAGATATCCCCAAGCAAGAAACTGGGGCAAAAATTGCATTTGATGTAAATAAATCTAATTCCGAAGGTTGTAATTAATAACCCAAAATTAATGCATTTTGAGCCTTTAATACCCTTTTTTTCTAGCCCTATCCAAAAACCCACATTACGGTCCAAAGAAAGACATTCTGATCAGTTTTCAAAAATGCCAAGTCAGACAAATGAAGAGTCTTACCGGCGAACATAACATTCTGTTCCACAGCAGAAAGGACTCTAATCTCCAACAGAAAGAGTCATACCAGTAACACTCCAAATCCCCAGCTGGAGAGAGATATAAAACGAGAGAGTCTTATTGGTGAAAACCTTCACGGGCACCATAAGGCGATGAAAGCTGAGAGAAAACCCAAAAATGAGAGAGACTTGATAGTGAAAACCCTTCGGGCACTACAAGTCGAATAAGATTGAGAATCAGATGGGGAATCGCCAATTGAAGATCTTGAAAGATGATTGACGGTAGAGGATAGGCCACATACGCATGTCATGGCCATTAGAGTCGGTATCTGCATTTGATAGGGTTTTTATTTATAGTTTCTTTTGTTAAAGAGTCATGTTTTTTTTTCCTTTGTCTTTTTATTCTGTTCCCTTTTATCTTTTTCCTTTCATAGAAAAATCCCCAATAGAGTCTGTCTGGTCAGAACAAGTATGAAATGACTTCAAATAGGCCATCAGCTTTCCAAAATGAGATATGACTAGTACATCCAAGTGGTATAGTCAGCAGGGAACAAACGCGAGGCCAGTGTCAAAAAGATATCCCCAGCAAAAGGGAATTGACAGAAGGATTGACAAGCGTCAAGAGAGATACCGTTGCCTTTATCAAAAGTTATAAACCTCAAGGCCAAGGCCCATGAACAAAGCAAGGAAAGCAGTGAGCATGATTTGGCGAAATCCATACTAGACTAAAAGGTCGGGGAAATGCCAGTTTCCGAGCTGTGCCACAAAAGAAGAGGGATATCCCCATCAGAAAGGGATTGTACCCAGCAAATAAAATCGTCCCCAACAAGTTGTGCAACGCAAAGCAAGGAAGGAAAAAAGGAAAAATCATCCCGTTGGGAGTATCACAACCAACCACCATGTTTTAAACTAACAATTTTGTTTGATTTGAAACAGGTAAAGGAAATGGCATTGATGCCAGAACTGCATGCCACAAGGGATATTATCAAACTGGGGCAGAAAATTTTCCTTCCATTTAGAAAATTTTCTGGAAGTCAGGTACCCCCAGCTGATAACATTTTACCCAACAGTGTTATCCCTAGCAGGTAAGTAAATAATTCCTCAAAAGTGTTATCCCTAGCAGTTGCGAGGGGTCCAACACAAGGTTGGAAAGTCGGTATCCTCAGCGGTTCCTTTCAGGGAAAGGCAAAACGACTCTCAAGGGAGGTAGTCTTCAAAGAAAGAAGCTATGCGAAAAAAAAAGAAAGAATAAAATCAAAAAAGAAGAATAAAAAGATAATAATGAAAAAACAAAAAAAAAGGGTAAAAAGTCATCCCCATCTAAATAATCCCCAACAGTTTCGAGGGAGGACAACACAGGTAAGTAAATAAAAAAAAAAAAAGCGAAGGTTTCATTAATAGGAGACGCACTTCCTAGTTTGAAATCATTAGAGTTCTACCCATAGGAGATGCATTTCCTCCTAAGTTCGTTTTAGTTGCACCAATAGGAGATGCATTTCCTCCTAAGTTTTAGTTTTACCCATAGGAGATGCATTTCCTCCTAAGATTGTTTTAGTTTCGACCCATAGGAGATGCATTTCCTCCTAAGATTGTTTTAGTTTCGCCCCATAGGAGATGCATTTCCTCCTAAGTTTGTTTTAGTTTCACCCATAGGAGATGCATTTCCTCCTAAGTTTGTTTTACCCATAGGAGACGCATTTCCTCCTAAGTTTATGTTTTACCCATAGGAGATGCATTTCCTCCTAAGTGGCTGTTAAAGATAAAAAAAAAAAATATAAAAAACAAAAAATGACCTAGTCTGATGAACCTTCTCCTAGGATCAAAATCTTAGTCTGACGAATTTTTCTCCTAAGATAGAGACCTAGTCTGACGAACCTTCTCCTAGGATCCAAATCTTAGTCTGAT
This sequence comes from Nicotiana sylvestris, assembly GCF_000393655.2. Classification (NCBI taxonomy): domain Eukaryota; kingdom Viridiplantae; phylum Streptophyta; class Magnoliopsida; order Solanales; family Solanaceae; genus Nicotiana; species Nicotiana sylvestris. The sequence continues at coordinate 59,336,101 of NC_091065.1, forward strand.
GAATCTTTCTCCTAAGATAACCAAAAAACAAAAAATGACCTAGTCTGATGAACCTTCTCCTAGGATCAAAATCTTAGTCTGACGAATTTTTCTCCTAAGATAGAGACCTAGTCTGACGAACCTTCTCCTGGGATCGAAATCTTAGTCTGATGAATCTTTCTCTTAAGATAACCAAAAAACAAAAAATGACCTAGTCTGATGAACCTTCTCCTAGGATCAAAATCTTAGTCTGACGAATTTTTCTCCTAAGATAGAGACCTAGTCTGACGAACCTTCTCCTAGGATCAAAATCTTAGTCTGATGAATCTTTCTCCTAAGATACCAAAAAAAAATGACCTAGTCTGATGAACCTTCTCCTAGGATCAAAATCTTAGTCTGACGAATTTTTCTCCTAAGATAGAGACCTAGTCTGACGAACCTTCTCCTAGGATCCAAATCTTAGTCTGATGAATCTTTCTCCTAAGATAACCAAAAAACAAAAAATGACCTAGTCTGATGAACCTTCTCCTAGGATCAAAATCTTAGTCTGACGAATTTTTCTCCTAAGATAGAGACCTAGTCTGACGAACCTTCTCCTGGGATCGAAATCTTAGTCTGATGAATCTTTCTCCTAAGATAACCAAAAAACAAAAAAATGACCTAGTCTGATGAACCTTCTCCTAGGATCAAAATCTTAGTCCGATGAAATTTTCTCCTAAGATAGAGACCTAGTCTGACGAACCTTCTCCTAGGATCAAAATCTTAGTCTGATGTATCTTTCTCCTAAGATACCAAAAAAAAAAAAAAAAAAAAAAAAAAAAACGTTTAAAAAAAAGAGTCATTTTCCTAAACCCAGGCGCCCACCTGAATAACGAGAGGAATACATTTCAGTATTTGCATTCCTAAAACCAGGCACCCACCTGTATAACGAGAGGAATACATTTCAGTTTTACTTTCAAGTGTTGAAGTTGGGAGCCCGCCCAGATAACAGAGGCATACATTTCAGTCTTTACTTTTCAAGTATTGAAGTTAGGCGCCCACCTGTATAACAAGGGAATACATCCTAATCTAGTGTTTAGTTCACTCTCAGCACTGCATCAGTAGTATCAGTGGGCTACGATTTTGCTAACGACTCACAAACCTTCCCAGTGCAAACTGGGTTAGGAAATTTTGTTTGTTTTGTTTGTTTTGATTGTCAGGGGCCTGCCTGTAGAGCAGAAGATTGTTATATGTCAAAGATTGAAGAAGTTAGGGGTCCGCCTGTAGAACAGCGGGATCGTTCAAAGTCAAGCCGTAACCCATTGGAAGGCAGAAGGCTACAACAAAAATCCCCAGCACTCAATCCAAGATAGAAGCAACAAGAAGCTCGCCCCAAGAATGCGAGTCAACAGTCTGAGAGGGTCAACAAAAGCTAGTCACAAAAAAAAAAAAAAAAGAAAGAAAAATGAATGAATCCAAAGCACGGAAGTGGAGAACAGATGTGATCTGCTCAAGAACTAGCGCCTACAACTAGCAAGTATCAAGGTTCAAATCCAAAGTCTGTATGAAGCACCATTCAAGACTCAAGACCAAGTTTCAGAAGACTTAAGAGATAGGAATCCTTGTAACTAGTAGCTGATAGGCTTAGTTAGTCTTTTTCAGTTTTCATTTTTGTTGTAATGACAGGACCGCGGACCGGAACCTCAACGGAACGGCACCTCGATCGGCTCTCCACCTCGGTACACTTCACTATCTCTCTCATTCCCGAACTACACGTGGCCTGATTCCTGTATAACCAAGGATATGTAGGCAGCTCAGATACCAGGGCTCGGTCACATTCCCTCCCTTTCCTTAAGTGTAGTCCGTCCAAGTAATGGTCGGGTCAAAAACACGTCTAGTCGTTCTTTGTCGGAAAACTCTTCGTGTTTCCAGTCAAAGAGGGGCAGCTGTAAGCACGTGATTTTTGACCCTCCCCGGGAATTTTTACGTTCTTAAGCTTAAATATCTAATTTAGGACTAGTATAGCTATTTTAACTATTTTTACTTTATTTCGGTGCAAAAAGAAAATTTCAAAAAATATATATATAAATTTTAGTTTATGTATCTCTCATAAACTTGAAAAATACAAAAAATTGTACTTTATTTTGGTACTTTATATAAATTCGAAAATTACAAAAAAAATATATAGTTCTATTAATGTTTGCGGTCATTATAATTTTGAAAAATACAAAAAATATTACTTCATATTTTTGTCTTTATTAAAGAACGAAAATTACAAAAATAGTTTTATTAATATTTTGTAGCTATTTTAAATCTTGAAAAAATATTTAAAAAAATATATAGTTTTGTTTGAATACTAGTCTTATTTTTGGTAGTTATTTTGCTTACATAGGACTAGTTAAGCAACGTTTTCCTATTTCTCGGGTCCGGGCAAAAGAATAATATTCGGGTTCAAACTACCCGGTTTTAGGCCTAATTTCGGACCTAGCCCATAATAAACCGTGTCCAGGACACATGGGGAACCCTACCACGCGTGGGGGACATAAGTCTCGAACCGCACCACGCGTGAGGCTCATTTTTCTTGGCAAAATATTACAAAACACGGACAAACACATTTGACAAGGGGGGACTTTTTTTGGAAAAAAATTTGGACGGAGAGGATTTGGCAAAAACACTGTACATCTATCTTCTTCCTAAAGAAGAAGAAGAAACAGGAACCCGACTGTCCAAAAAACCCACGACCAAACCCCAAGGTTTCCTTGTTTTTCCTTTTCCATATTTCCTTTCTTCTACTTGTTTTCTATGTGGGGTACTATATTTTTATATACAGAAAACTTGAATGACTATTATGGCCTATGTAAAATAAGTAATTGTGCATGCGTTGCGTGCCAGGATTACGATTTAAAAATGAAAACGCGTAGTTGTTTTAGGTGCGTTATTTTAATAAATTATCTTCTTAAATTCGGGTGTGCATTTCATGTGACTCAAATCCAAATCTCAACAACGTTAAATAAAATGTGTCAATAACCACGGGTGCATTGATGTAACGTGGTTCGAGATATATTTTCACGACGTTGCAATTCTCGTAAAAATAATAATAAAAGCGGTCAAGAGTTTAAAACTTGCACATAGGTTTAACATGTACAAAATCAGATAATCAAGCCAAATATAACAGTTGAGCGACCGTGCTAGAACCACGGAACTCGGGAATGCCTAACACCTTCTCCCGGGTTAACAGAATTCCTTATCCAGATTTCTGGTACGCAGACTATAATATGGAGTCATTCGTTTCCTCGATTCGGGATTAAAATTGGTGACTTGAGACACCCTAAACCTCCCAAGTGGCGACTCTGAAACAATTAAACCAATCCCGTTTCGATTGTCCTTTAATTGGAAAAAACTCCCCCCTGCCCCATCGGGTGCGGAAAAAGGAGGTGTGACAGTTATGACGGCCTTGTCGGTACAGTTTTATATTGATGCTTAGTCAGCGTTTGCAAATTGTCTTGCAATGTGGCCCATGACAAAGTATGACATTATATGTTCAGAGTCCCTTAGTCACAAGTTGGTTTGCAAGGATAGTTGAGGCATCGGATGTCGGTCTCGCACCCCAGGTTCGGGGCGTGACAGGAATATTCTGCAGGATATTCCAAGAACTTAGGTATTCCGTTTAAGGACCGCTGGGTAAGGAAAGTATTTGGTACAAATATCATGAGAGAGTGTGACATGGAGGGGGGGCTGATAAAACATACACACACAAACATATACATCTCTAAAAAGATAAAGATGCTCTCTAACCTCAGGCTCCTCGCCGAAAGAGGATATAAGAGCTTGGAATCTCGGTATTTATCTGTAATTCAATTTTATCAAATATACGGAAGTCGGTCTTGTTCAAGAATGGTAATTCTTTTCCTTTATGTACTCTTCATTATCATTTGATATTATTGGAACAATCATCTATTTCTTACGTTGTGAGATTCAATCGCAGCTATAATCAAATTTCATGTTTAGTTATGCTTGTTTATTCCTATCTCCTATCCCAGATCTAGAATAAATTCTCTCTGGCTAGGATTTGCCCCAAATTATTTTATCTAATTAGTTTAACAAAAAGGCCTAATACTTTTTAGTCAAACAAGTACACTTTCAACATA